>NC_141034.1:2447500-2685000 GCF_052040795.2 Danio rerio | reverse complement strand
TGCCCCGTGTGAATAGAGGCGTCAGGTTGTAATCCTGGCCACAGCACCTGGCTGCCCAAGACCAGTTACTCACTGAAGCTAATTAATCTTTGCGCTAATCTCTAATTTACACATAACATCTTTCTTCCTCGCCATAGATGTGGAGATGTCCGTTCATGGTCATTAATCCACACTTATTAGATCCCATGTCCGTTTTGCTCCGTTTTGCTCTTTCTCACACTCGAAATAATTGAAAAAGCGTCCGACTTTCAGTGGAGTCGCAGTTATTAATCTCGTCTCATAAACAGATCGCCCAAAACATCAGGGCCAAACATATTAAGATAAAAGATCTGTCTTAAAGGCAGATTCAGCAAGCGCATGTTTAGAATAACGAATCGCAGCATGTACAGTCTGCTCTAGGCCTGTGTTTGTGGCATTTCATATTGATGTGGTCTTTTGTAGAACAATGTGCTGAGCAAATAAACAACTGCTTACGCAAAGGTGATTAATTTTAGCATTACGGCAAGGCGGAGCTGTTTGTAAATGGCATCATTTGCTTATGATTATGGCCACACGGAGTCTAGATAACCCTATTCATGATATTACCCCAACAATAAACCTCTCCAGCATTTTGTCTGATATCACTTCCTGTATCACAGGGTCAAAAGGTTAAATGTAAGGAGCAGGATGTAATCAATGCATATTTAATTACCTAATTAGAGGTGTGGATGTTTGTGTTGAGGCTTGAACCTTTCGGATGGCATGATGATGTGACTTGCAGAGGTGTTCGAAATAATGAAAGTAATTTGGTTTCAGTAAGATGAAAGGGAGAGATGGAGGGAGGGAGGACAAAACGGGTGCAATTACTCGGGTGATGAAAGAGCAATTTGCTCTAATTAAGTCTCTGACGATGACCGCAAAAGGACAGAAATGAAAGAAATAAGCCTCTTTGCATTTGCTCTCTTCATCTACTTTCTCCTATTTAGTGCGTGTCTGTTTCTGATTGCTTATAGCTGACGTGTTTGAGGCGCATCTTCCAAATCTTAAGCTTTAATTCTGCCAAAAATGTAATGCAAAATATTTCATTAATCAACCGGATCGATATACACTGTAAAACATGCAGCATTTTATACAATTTATTCACACTGTCCTAATACAAATCAAATTAATAAGTTTTGACCAATTTGAGTAGATTGAACTTAAAACAATTACGTTGCTCTTAAAAAAAAAGCTTAAGAATTGCATTGTCTTATTTTAAATATTTAGTTTGAACAATTCAAAACCAGGGCGAGGCAGTGGCGCAGTAGGTAGTGTGCCTCACAGCAGGAAGGTCGTTGGGTCGCTGGTTCAAACCTCGGCTCCGTTGGCATTTCTGTAAGGAGTTTGCATGTTCTCCCTGCGTTCGCCTGGGTTTCCTCCGGGTGCTCTGGTTTCCCAGTCCAAAGACATGCTGCAGGTGAATTGGGTAGGCTAAATTGTCTGTAGTGTATGAGTGTATGAGGGTGACAGGCCGGCTGGAATGTGTAAAAAAAAAAGTTGTTATCATATGGACAAGTCTAAAATGGCTTGTTCCAAAGAGCCGACCCCGCAACCATACGGGACTAAGACCAAAGAAGAAAGCTTTGAACAATTCATAATCAATTCAAGGTCAATATTATTAGCCCCCTTAAGCAATATTTATTTTAAATTAAGTTTGACAAGCTTAATTTATAACAGTTTTCTGTAATAAATTAAGTTTGTTATTTTGGGTGTAACATGTTACATGTATGATAAGCATACAGGTTGTTCACTATCAATAATAAGCAATACTTGTATTTGCCACAAAACATAAAGTATTATTTTTATATTAACATGGGAAGGGAATTATTTGCACTGTAATAAAATGATTTTACTATTATTATTATTATTATATAAACAATATTAAATTGAATGATTTGCACTGTACTCTATGTACTGTTCCATTCTTGTTTTCTTAAATAAATTACTAAACCTTACTACTAAAATAACTAAATAATTTATTACTGAAAACTGTCATAAATTAAGCTTGTCAAGCTTAATTCCTTTAATTGTAACAAGTCAAGGTAATTTGTTTGAGTTTTCACTTTTTACAGTGTAGTTAAGCCTTTAAATATCACTTACTTAAGTAATTAAGCATTAAGTACTAATTAATTGGTAGAGCAACCGACTCCCATGCGGAAGGTCACCGGTTTGATACCAGCTCGGAGCAGATTGGGTGGCACAGGACCGGCGGGATTACATTGGTGCCGTGACCCATATGGGAGTAAGGTTTAGGGGGGGTGAGTGTGAGTGTAACGGAGGCCAGCTAGTGAGTGCAGTGCAGGTAAAACCTCACTCCTCTGACCTCTAAAGGTGCTCTAGCAACAGACACTAGAGGCCATGGTCTTTAGCCTCTTTGGTAGAGCAACCGACTCCCGTGCGAGCCTGATTTAAAAATATAAGGAGTAGAAAGTACAGATATTTGTGTAAAAATGTAAGAAGTAAAAGTAAAAAGTTGTCAGAAAAATAAGTAGTGGAGTAAAGAACTGAAACCAGAGAAATCTACTTAAGAACAGTAACAAAGTATTTGTACTTTGTTACCTCCCATCTCTGGTAAAGACGAAATAAATCAGTTATTATAAATGAGTTATTAAAACTATTATGTTTAGAAATGTGCTTTAAAAAATCTACAACCAGCATATCTGATTTGGACAGTCAGTAAGAATGTGTGATGCACTCTGGGCAAGCGTTTGTGTATGCCATATGGCACAGTAGCTGAAATGAGAGCCTGCAGGCTGCAGGTTGGCCCACCTGTAGAGATGATCTTTAAACAGGCAGATCGGGATAGGTCACACTCATCCACCCATCCATTTATCTCTCCATTTTACCCAGCCTGCTATAAATCCGCAACTCCTTTAGCAGTAAATTGTTTTACTCAGTTCAAATAGCTTTATTGGCATGGCTAAAGCACATTTTGAAGTGCCAAAGCATTACATTTACTCTCTTGATATTTCTCCTTATTTCAATCTAGACTACATTTGTTTCGCTGTGCATTTACTAAATTAGAAATCGGGCGCACAGACTGAACCGAATTTATTACAGAAACAATTTACATTTGATTAAAAATGCCAAATACGTCAAGACGCTGAATTAAATGAGGGAAAAAAATAAGTAGGAAAAACTGTGGTAAGGGCAGCACAGTGGCGCAGTGGGTTGCACAATCACCTCACAGCAAGAAAGTTGCTGGTTCGAGCCCCGCCTGAGTCAGTTGGTGTTTCTGTGTGGAGTTTGCATGTTCTCCCCCATGGCATTTCCTCCACAGTCCAAACACATGCACTATAGGTGAATTAGATACAAATAATTGGCCGTAGCGTGTGTGTGGGGGGGTGTTTCCCAGTGATGGGTTGCAGCTGGAAAGGCATCCGCTGCGCAAAGCATATTTTGGATAAGTTGGTGGTTCATTCCGCTGTGGCGAACCCTGAAAAATAAAAGGCTAAGCTGAAAATGAATGAATGAATGAATTGGTAGGGTATTACTTAATTTGCTCAACATGATCAATGAAATGGTGCAATATATTATAGAATTGTTTATCCAATCCTCTTAAAGAGTATATAATCTTTTAAAGGTACAGACAAGCCATCATCTCTCTGGTATTTGTATAAATTTTTGATAATATTTTTGATTGCTACTTGCACTTTCTTCATCACTTTTATCTGATTATTTTCATTTTATAATGCATTTTAATGTAAATTATCTAATGAGCTGCATAAATATTGCTTATTTTCTCATCGCAGATCAGCTGTCCTTTTCCGCAAATCATCCTCTAGCATGCACAGTTTTGTTAATTTGAGTTAATTCACTCACACATCATGGTAAACAATCTTGGCTTAGAGTCTTCGTAGTAGACTCAAACCCGAGGCTCAGATCGAGGCCTGGGTTAAATCCATCCTATGAATCTATCCAGACTGAGAGAAATAAAGCATGAGATGAGATGTGGTGGGAATTAATACACACTCATTAATAACTGAATGTTTAGACTCCCCTATATCCTTCCCTACATACTTATGTGTATGCGTAAAGCATATGCTGAATAAGTTGGCGGTTCATTCCGCTGTGGCGACCTCTAATTAATAAATAATTTAAGCCGAATAAAAATGAATGAATGAATGAATGAATTAGTAGGGTTTTATTTAATTTGGTGAACATAATCAATAAAATAGTGCCATATATCATAGAATTGTTTACCCGATCCTCTTAAATAGTACCTAATCTTTTAAAGGTACAGACAAGCCATCGTCTCTCTGCTACTTGTATATATTTTCGATTGCTACCTGCTCTCTCTTCGTCTGTTTTATCTAATTATTTTAATTTAAAATGCATTTTAATGTAAAGTATCTAATGAGCTGCATAAATAAACGTAAAGAGTATATAATATTTTAAAGGTACAGACAAGCCATCATCTCTCTGCTATTTTTATATATATTTGATAATATTTTGATTGCTACCTGCACTTTCTTCATCTGTTTTATCTGATTATTTTAATTTAAAATGCATTTTAATGTAAAGTATCTAATGAGCTGCATAAATAAATGTGTATTGCTCATTTTCTGATCTCAGATCAGCTGACTTTACCCCACCGATCATCTTCTGACATGCACAGTTTTGTTCACTTGAGTTAATTCGCTCACACATCATGGTAAACAATCTTGTCTTGTTGTCCTTGAAGTAGACTCAAATCAAGCTCTGGGTTAAAATCCTCCTATGAATCTACCTAGACTGAAAGAAATAGAGCCTGAGATGGGATGTGGTGGCAATTAATACACACTCATTAATAACTCAATGTTTAGACTCCCCTATATCCTCCTTTTATTTATATGACATCCTTTAAAGCTCTTCATCAGCCACACCTGATTCTATCCATTGTGCATTTCTCCTTCACTTGTTTCTCTCTCTACTCTTCACCCTGTGCATGGTATGAATGGTTGCTATGGAAACTGCCTCCTCCAGTGAAATGCGGTTGTGGCAGAGACACTGATGGAAACTAATACAGAAAGCTCTCTCTCTCTCTCTCTAATGGTCAAATGCTTCTCTCCCCTAGCAACAGAGACATTCACAGCCCCCTCCTCTCTGCACCTCTCTGTTTTCTCTTTCCCTTGGTCACCCTTTCTTCCCTCATTGTCACTTTCTCCATCCCTCTTTCCCCCGGGCTGTTTAAGAGAGAAACAGGCAGAGGGCAGGTAGACAGCCCATCACTAACAATCCAAAGGAAACGAGACAGAAAATGCGTTAGAGGCACAAAAACAAAAGATAATGAGACGGAACGAGAGAGACAGCGTGCTTTATCCTATTGTCATTAATTCTGCTGATCTACGCTTTGATACTAATGCCCATCTGTTTTGTCGAAAATGGAGACTGAGACTGAGAGAGGGAGAGTGAGGGGCGTTGTCTTCTCCAGTGTTTTGCACAGCGGAGCTAAAATGAAGCTCATAAAAATGCAGAACCACATTATAACGCAACACAAACCTCCAGCAACACATAAAACAAACCAGCAGTACTTTACACCCCCAGAGACCCACTGACTGAGCATTCAGATTAGCAGCTAAACTGCAGATGTCCCTGCTGACAGTGTCATCTGACTATACTGTTCCTTATGTACATGCAAAACAGATCTGTTAATGAACAGTCCCTGTGTTTTATGAAGTGTTTTCTGTTTATTTACGGTTGTGAATTGCATTATGGGATGTTGATCTCTGCTCTGTCGACTTTTGATGTTGAAAATTCAACTCCACAGTTTAACAAAATGATGTTCATTGACATTTTAGCAGTTTTAAATAATACTAAAGATATTATAAAAAATAATACAAAAATAATAATAATAAAGGAATAAATCTGTAAATTAATAAATGAAAAATGCTTTCGGCACGTATTATAATAAACTGCTATTTCTGAATGCGCTGACGC
The DNA here is from genome assembly GCF_052040795.2 of Danio rerio. Classification (NCBI taxonomy): domain Eukaryota; kingdom Metazoa; phylum Chordata; class Actinopteri; order Cypriniformes; family Danionidae; genus Danio; species Danio rerio. Next base: position 2,679,063 of record NC_141034.1, on the reverse strand, counting down.
TGCAATCCAGATGATTCATTTCATTCATTCATTCATTCATTCATTTTCTTGTCGGCTTAGTCCCTTTATTAACCCGGGGTCGCCACAGCGGAATGAACCGCCAACTTATCCAGCATATGTTTTATGCAGCGGATGCCCTTCCAGCTGCAACCCATCACGGGGAAACATCCACACACTCATTCATACACACACTCTTACACTACGGACAACTTAGCCTACCCTATTCACCTGTACTGCATGTCTTTGGACTGTGAGGGAAACCGGAGCACATGGAGGAAACCCAGGCGAACGCAGGGAGAACATGCAAACTCCACACAGAAATGCCAACTGAGCCGAGTCGAGGTCACCATTTAGATGATTTGAAGCAAAAATATTTGTTGAACATGTACGCCACTTTTTTGAACTGTTCAAGGTTAAAAGTTGTTTGAAGAAAGGTCTCGTAATTCAACTCGAAAGCATTAATAATGAGGGAAAATAGAAATAAAAATTAAAACATGAATCACAAAATACAGAAAACTGCTATTTTAGGGAATTTAAAAAATATATCTATTTTTTTCTTTCTTTTTCTTTACAAAGATTTAAATGACTACACTTAATCCATCAAGATATACACCATAACAATGTAAAAACAAAACTTATTTCCATGGTGGTCATTGAAATACAAGGGCCTGTTTCAACGCTGGTTTCACACTCACGTTTGGATTTACTAACGATGAAATTAACGTTAGGATGTCTCACGTTAACGTGAGGAGGTCTACGCCAACTTCATGTCTGCCATACGTGTATTTCTTGTGTGTGTTTGTTTTATTTACATTGGCGACTCCTAGAGGCAGTTGTGTTAAATTGCACACTACAAAGTATTGCACCGACACATGTCAAAAACATTGCTGTTCATTTATATTTGATACAATGGGTTAATTGACACTATATATATATATATATATATATATATATATATATATATATATATATATATATATATATATATATATATATATATATATATACATACATTTTTTTCATCAATTATGTTATTTAAAACATATAAAAGCATTTGCAAATGTATACAACCCTGAGTCCATGGCCAGTTGTAGAGCGGGCGATTGGGCAGCTGACATGCCGGTGGTGCTGCCTTGATAAGAGTGGAGGGGTGCTGCTATATCGCCCTAACAAAGTGTTCCTCTAATACATCTGTGTCTCCCACAGACATGGATACTACTCCAGACAGTAAAGTGTCACCCACAATTGAGGCAACTCTCTCCTCAAAGGGTGTTAGTTCAGCATTCCCTGTTTCCCCACCTCTTTGGTCCACACTTTGGCGGTGCGCCGCTGTTCTCCTATTAACCTGCACCTTTACATCCGACCATTTGTTTGTAATTCGTTCACAGTGCAATGTTCAGAACCCACTGCGTAAACCGCATCAGCTAAACTCTCCCACTCTATTTTTTTATTTTGTTATTAATTCCGGTGGACAAACTTGCAAATAACACAGTTTTTCTCTGGTCTACCTCTGATAGGAGCACCGCCAATTCACATTCTGTGAAGTTTCTCTTCTTGCTTGCTTTTGCCATTGCTTTGTCGTTTGATTTTGCCAAAGTGGAGTCATTACCATATTCATACAGGGGAGGAGGCAGGGAGGGGTTTTGCATTCGTGCACGTGCGCTCAGTTTCACGTTAATTCAGATGTACAAAGAGAATATGTGTGGGTTTCCGCATACGCAGTGTTTCATACATCTGAATTTTTTACTGCGTACGCACATTTACAGCTTTGTCCATACGCAATGTTTTAGTATTATTAAATGCAAGTCTTTACATGAGACCCCAGATTATTCTTCTCCCGATAACCAAAATATTACAAGTTAATCTAAGCTGTTTTCAATTAATTAAAGGAAAAGCAGAAATGCATACTAAGATACTAAGAAAAGTGTAGCTGAATTTGTAGTGATTTTTAGGATTTTGGTTTCAGCTCCTAATCAGATCAGTGACATGGAGGGAAGCGGAGTGTGTTTTTGAGTTGTAGGTCTAGTGGAAATTTCCAGAACACGCCAGGGGCTTTAGTCAACTCAAGAGGGTAAACTGAGGACAGTCACTCTGTTTCTTTCTATGTCAATGTTGGCCTCATATCCCATTTGTTTTGTCTCTCTTTTTTTATTTTTTTATTTATTTATTTATTTATTTATTTATTTATTTATTTACTTATTTATTTATTTATTTATTTATTTATTTATTTATTTATTTGTTATTTATTTTTTTATTTATTTAATTTAATTTAATTTTATTTAATTTAATTTAATTTTATTTTATTTTATTTTATTTTATTTTATTTTATTTTATTTTATTTAATTTATTTCATTTTATTTTATTTTATTTTATTTATTTATTTATTTTATTTTTATTTGTTTGTTTATTTATTTATTTATTTATTTATTTTTTTTTTTGGGGGGGGGGGGTAAATGCATTAATACAGAAAATAAATGTTAAAATTAGTATCCCTTCTATGACATTTGAATTATTTTAAAACATCTGCCAAGTTTTGTTTAACAGGTAAAAGATTTGTTTTCAACATGTTTAATATACATTCATTCATTCATTTTCTTTTCGGCTTAGTCCCTTTATTAGTCTGGGGTCGCCACAGCGGAATGAACCGCCAACTTATCCGGCATATGTTTTACGCAACGGATGCCCTTTTAGCAGCAACCCATCACTGGGAAACATCCATACATACTTATTCACACACAAACACTACGGACAATTTAGCCCACCCAATACACATGTAAAGTCTTGTGAATTGTGGGGGAAACCAGAGCACCCGAAGGAAACCCATGTGAACACGGGGCATCCAGAACATGCAAACTCCACACTGAAATGCCAACTAACCCAGCCGAGGCTCAGACCAGTGATCTTCATGCTGTGAGGCGATCGTGCTACCCACTGCCCACTGTGACGCCCCATGTTTAATATTTCTATTTAAATGTTTTATATCTACGTTACCATGATGAGACTACATATTATATTTATTTTTATTTTTGCAAGATATTAGTAGCTTAAAGTGCAATTTACTTATTAATTATTCTGTAATCATTTAAAAAATGTAATTTAAAATGTATAAAATAAATATAAAATAAAAGGCAGCTATTGACCTTTTGTTTTAAAAAATTTAACTGCTTTTATTCCAACTAAATAAAATAAAATATATGGTTTAGAAGAAAGAAGATTGTTATAGCAAATAATGTATAAAATATCATGCACTGTTAAACATTAATTGAAAAAAAGCAAAATAATAAAAAAAAATTAGGAGGGCTACTAATTTTGCCTTCAACTCTATATGCATGTAAAGACAATATAATTCTCCATTTAGATTTACATGTGTTTGTATCCTCTGTCCTGAAAAATGCAACATTATTCTCATAATATTCAGTACTTTCATGGCATGGACCAGAATTATCCTGAATTCGCACATGGACACAGCACAGCACACACACATACACTTCTGTCTTGGCAGGCTCACAAGAAAGCCTGTGTGTGCCATCTGGCACATAGTTTATCAGGATTACTAGAGCCTAACACTCCAAGGTGTGCCACACACACACACAACAACAACAATCAGATATATTAATTATGCACAGAGAATCAGTTCCACGTGCATCCATCTGACTAATATTGTTTGCCCAGTTTTTCTATTTAATTCACACCTTTCACATTTACATTTTTAGTTAATTGTGTTATTTAAAAGCATATAATTTACTTACGCATATGGGACCCTGAACCATAAATGCAGTCGTGCTGTAAGTTGCATATTTTTACCAAGAGCTCAAAATACACTGTATCGGTGAAAATTATTGATATGATTGAACTTTTATTCTGGAAATCATCAGAATAATAGTTAAGGTCATGTTCCATGATTATATTTTGATCATTTTAATACATTTCCCTCTTATAATATATCAGAATGTAATTTTTAACAATAATGTCCATTGCTAAGGAGTTAATTTGGACAACTTAAAAAAAAAAAAAATCCCCAGTATTTAGATTTTATGAATACTCTGATTCCAGATATTCGTATAGTTGTATAATATACAAATATTCTCCTATTCTAACAAACCAAAGTGTATTTATACAGCTTACATTAATCTATAAATGTCAGTTTCAAAAGTAAACATTGACTGGTTTTGTGATCATATATATATATATATATATATATATATATATATATATATATATATATATATATATACAGTTGATGTCAGAATTATTAGCCCCCCTTTGAATTTTTTTAATATTTCCCAAATGATGCTTAACAGAGCAAATAAATTTTCTAAGTATGTCTGATAATATTTTTTTCTTCTGGAGAAAGTCTTATTTGTTTTTATTTTTTTATTTTTCGGCTAGAATAAAAGCAGTTTTTAATTTTTTTTGCACTCTTTTAAATTTTTTTCGATAGTCTACAGAACAAACAATCGTAATGCAATAAGTTGCCTAATAACCCTAACCTGCCTAGTTAACCTAATTAGCCTAGTTAAGACTTTAAATGTCACTTTAAGCTGTATAGAAATGTCTAGAAGAATATCTAAATCAGTTATTAGAAATGAGATATAAAACTATTATGATTAGAAATGTGTATATATATATATATATATATATATATATATATATATATATATATATATATATATATATATATATATATATATATACAGTTGAAGTCATAAGTATTAGCACCCCTGTTTGTTTATTTTTCCCCATTTTCTAAAACTAACTTTTTCTTAACTAACTTATAAAACTATAATAATTTACTTTTTTAACCGGTATGTAATCGACCAAATCAGCACATACATTTCGGTGTCTTATTTTAGTGCCACTGGTGCTGCGACAAGGGCGTAAGGTGCATCAAGGGGCACGTCAAGGGCACAGATAGGTGTTACACCATGTCTAACCAATTCATGCTAAGCAACTTGTTTCTTGAGGAATTCACAGACATAGGCAACCGCGCGCAGTACAGCGCATGCGGTAAGCGATTTCCTTCAGTATGGTGTTCGTCAAATTTGCTTAAACTAAGCATTCTAAAGTATGACTATTTTACATGCAAGGATTGTTTAGTCCACTATTTTGATGAGCGCCGTTCCACAGGTTAGTAGAAAGCTAATGTCATGTTAATTGCATAATGCAAATCTTTAATTCATGCTAACAAACAAATGATAAAAAAAAAATAATAATAATTTTAACTTCTTAGGAATTGTCTTGCTATTCCAACACAAAACATTTCTTATGGGCTATTAATATTGACCTTAAAATGGGTTTTAAAAAATTTAAAAACTGCTTCTATTCTAGCCGAAACAAAACAAATAAGACTTTCTCCAGAAGAAAAAAATATTATCTGTAATACTGTGACAATTTTTATCCTCAGTTAAACAATGTTTGAGAAATATATGAAAAAGAAAATAAATTAAAAAATCACAAAAGGGCGAATCATTTTGACTTCAACTGTATATAGCTGATTATAGATTGATGTTAGTAGTGTAATAAAGATAATGCATATGAATCATCACATATATTAAAATCACGGTTAATACTACCATCATATGGAAAATTACCCAGTTTTAATGTGCTTTACTTAGCAATAGCATGAGCCTGCTGTCATCTGCCATTACACATGCACAGTGCTTCAGAAGCAGTTTGGCTTCATCGAAACGACCCCATAATTCCTTGGCTCCGCAGTGTTGTTCAGAAATCTGCTCCTTCAGGAGTTTAGCGTTGGAGTTTGGCTCATATTTCATCCTCAGCCTGCCCTTTCTCACCTCCTCTTCTGCATTATGTAAGACTGCACGACACTCCTCCTCGAGAATGAAAGATGCAGAGAGCCGGTGGGAGGGGGACTTGGGATGTTTCCTAATGATTTTCTTCCCATCATCTTTTTATGAGCCGGATCATTCGCTGGCCGTAATAATCACGCAGCTTATTAAACCTGTGGTGTTATCATTATCAGCCTGCCAGACGTGTGACTTTGTCCAAAGACCACATTACATGAAAGGTCAAGGCAAGAGAGATTTATTTCACAAGACACACAGCTACTCAGATGTTAAAGTATTTAAAGGGTTAGCTCATCCAAAAATGAAAATCTCCTATTAATTGAATCACCCACAGGTCATTCACGATGTTGGTTTCTCCAGTAGAACATTAAAGAAGATTTTTAGGTGAATCCATGGTCCTTGGTGATTCATATAATGGCAGTGAATGGAGATGGGTTTTAAGATAAAAAACAAACAAGCTCAAATGAGTCCAAATCAATAGTCATGGCTCCTGATGACACACAGAGGTCAAGCATTCTTTGTAAGAAACTAAACATTGTTTGCAAGATTCATGCAGCTGAACAACTGGAGACAAATATGTATGTATGTGTATGTATATATATATATATATATATATATATATATATATTAGCCTAAATTAGTTGTAACAATGTTCTAGTATTTTAAAATTATTTCCTAAACTGAAGTTTAAGTGAGTTACATTTGCACAGTATTTTCCTATTATGTTTTTTCTTCTCAAGAAAGTCTTATTTTTTTTTAGTTGGAATAAAATATTTTTAAATAAACAAAAAAATATGTATGTTTGTTTATATATTTGTTTATACTTTTATGTTCAGCATTATTATTCTCATTTATTTATTTATTTGTTTATTGATTTATTTATTTATTTGATTTTTTTTCTTTTAGTGGTTAATAATATTATTAGTCCCCTTAAAACTTATCATTATTTATTTATTTATTTATTTATTTATTTATTTATTTATTTATTTATTTATTTGTATTTTTTTAATTAATTAATTTATTTATTTATTCATTTATTTGTTTGTTTGTTTTTGTTTTTATTTTTATATTATTATTCCCCTTAATAAAGTATTTATTTATTGTTATGCTCAATTTTATTATCCACCTTAAGAAATTATCATATGTTTTAATTAATTTATTCATGTATTTATTTATTTATTTATTTATTTATTTATTTATTTATTTATTTTTTATGGTCAATATTCTTTTTCCTCTTAAGAAATTATTTATTTATTTATTATGATCAATATTTTTATTCCCCTTAAGAGATTTTTTTTATTAATTTTTATGGTCAATATTATTATATAATATTATTATTACATATATATATTATTATTGTATAATAATATTATTATTATTATACAATATTATTATTATAAAAATATTTATTTATTTATTTATTTATTTATTTATTTATTTATTTATTTATTTATTTAATCATTTAAATATTTATTTGTTAATCAATATGTTTATCCCTTTTAAGATTTTTTTTATGGTCATCATTGTTATCCCCCTTAGGAAATTATTATTAATATTTATGTATTTATTTATCTACTTTTTATTATTATTATTATTATTAGTAGTAGTAGTAGTAGTAGTAGTAGTAGTAGTAGTATTGTAACCTAAATAGTTAAGCCTTTAAATGTCTCTTTAATCTGAATACTAGCATCTTGCAAAACGACTAGCAAAATATTATACACTGCCATCATGGCAAAGACAAAAGGAATTGGCTATTATAAATTAGCTATTAAAACGTTATGTTTAAAAATGTACAGAGAAAAAAAAAACATCTCCATTTAAACATATCTTGGAAAAGAGGGTTAATAGTTTTGCCTTGAATTGATTATTATTTAAACTATAACCAAAAATACAGTGCACTTAAAATCACTACATTCAATATTTTCCAGCTCTGCATCCCTCGTCCACTTTACGCCTTAGTTGTCGTTCTGACAGGATCAAGAAAGACAGAAAAACAAAATGGAAGCGCATGATGGAGAGTGGAGGATTAGACATGATGAAAGTGTACATGCGAGAGGGAGAAGCCTGAAAACAAAGCATTTGGGCGTTTAGTTGTTGTGTCACTGAGGGATTTGCAAAGGTAGTCAGTCCCCCGAGGACCCATAATGAATGCTGCCTGTTTTTCTAGCTCTCATTTAACACCCACATTCCCGAATAGAGCCTGTCTTTCACTTCAGATATCGCAGTCGGGATGCGTCTGGGGTTGTAATCCATCTTAATCTTCACCACAACATAAGCTGTAGACAAAAGGAAAGGTGCAAACAGAGACCTTAGCGGAGATATGATGCCAAAAGTGCTGTCTGTATTTAACTAAGTGGTGTTGTGGTGATACAGTGTCATTATAAATGAGATTACGTGCTCATCAGACAGTAAGAGAGAGAATCTCGCTGGTTTGAGTCCCAGCTGGATCAGTTGGCAATTCTGTGTGGAGTTTGCATGTTCTCCTTGTGTTGGCATGGGTTTACCGGGTGCTCCGGTTTCCACTATAAGAGAATTGAATGAACTAAATTGGCCATATTGTATGTGTGTGTGTCTGAATATGAGAATGTATGGGTGTTTCCCATTACTGGATTAGGCTGTAAGGGCATCTGCTGTGTAAAACATATGCTGAAATAGTTGGCTGTGGTGACCACTGATAAATAAGACACTGAGCCGAAGGAAAACTGATGAATGAATGTTTAAAAACACACTCGTCTTTTGTTCTATGATAAAAAAGCAGAGATTTCATAGGAAACAACACAGAAAGGGTGTGATAAATGTGGATTGTTTGCTTCTGTTTGTCTACTTCGGTGTATTGTGTTTGATTTGGTGTGTCTGTGAGACTTTCTTTAGTTCTTTTTAATCCAGAAGTGTAACACAGCAAGTGTTTTTCTTTTTAGGCTAAACATTGCTGATTTACTGTGTGCCCTCTGGGTCTATTTACTGTTGAGCTCAGATGAGATAGGCTTAATTTATGTTCATACAGTTCATACTTTTTTTTCTAGTGGCCTTCATCTCTGCGCAAAAAAAAAAAAAAAAAAAAAAAAATATATATATATATATATATATATATATATATATATATATATATATATATATATATATATATATATATATATATATATAAATTGTCTTGTTTCTAGTCCAAATATCTAAAAATTCTCAAATCAAGAGGCATTTTCAAGACAAGCAAAACATTTGTCTTGTTTTAAGAAAATAATGAGTCAAAATTAAGTTTGTTTTTCCTTAAAACAAGCTAAATAATCTGCCAATGCGGTAAGCAAAATAACCTTATGTCAAAAGGAAAAATTATTGAGCTTATCCCATTGGCAGATTAGTTTGGTTATTTAAAGGAAAACTGATTGAATAATTGAATCTTCCCTCATTATAAAATGATTTTATTCTCTTTTTTGAATCTGCCACTATGCTGACACATTTGTAGCTCCACCCTCTTTTGAAACCTCTTTTGAATCTCATTTGAATTTAAAGCGACAGTCACCAAAATGGCACAATGTGAATCAAAACCTGAAAATAAGCAGTGTCAAAGAGTTACAAAACATTATTTGTGTGGTGTTTTGATCCGAAACTTTTAACAATCTCACAGCAATTCGTAGCTTTTTGATTTAGTGGTTAATTCGTATGAATTTGTACGATCTAATTCGTACAATTTAGTACGATTTGCTCATCCCCCAATAACGGTTGGGTTTAGGGGTGGGGTTAGGTGCCACACCTCCTTTTTAAAATCATACAATTTCAAAATAAAGAAATAGCCACTAAACTGGCAAAACATAAAATACTTATGTTTTGTCATGAGATCAGGCTGGAAACTTCACATGAACACTCTTGGGGCCCTTTCATACACCCGACGCAATAAGGCGCAAGACGTATTTGACTATTTTCAGACCATTGCAACAGTAATTTAAAAAAAAAAATTAAACGCTCCTTGGTTTAAATAGCAAATCCATGTGTGCCACTTTGTGGACTCATGGGTGTGCTGGTGTAAAAAGGAGGCGTGTTAAGGCACTGAAACTGAAACTGAAATAGACCACGCTATTTACCATCTAAAACCTGCTAAAGTCCAGCGCAGAGCGCATTAGATATACAATTATGCTAAACACTTACACATTACTTAATACTCACAGGATGTACAGCAATGTACGAATATCTTTACAAATAAGAAAATAAATAAATAAATAAATATATATATATATATATATATATATATATATATATATATATATATATATATATATTTTTTTTTTTTTTTTTTTTTTTTTTTTTTTTTTTTCTACATTAATATAAAAAAAACACTGCCTCCATGACTTCACTTCGGGTGGGCTTTTCCAGTTAATTCTTGATAATGTTGTTATTTTTAGTAATATTATTTATTATATGCATATTTATATTTGATTTAATAATAAACAAGTTTAGATTTATGGGGTTTTGGAGACGTCTGCATCAGCATATGGGGCATAAGACCAGGACTTGTGTTTGGATAGAACTCTGACCACACTTTGTTTTTATTGTTTATTTATTCCTTTGCTGGAAATTACAACTGAATTTAGAAATAGTTTTAAAACAAATCTTTGCACTTAACAAACAAAATTAAATATGTAGGCTGATGGATGTGAGTTCAGTTGAGTCAGTTTCCACTATTCCCTCACTCCAGCAAAGTAAAGGAATAAAGAGTAAAAGTAAAATTAAGGGAAAGAGGCCGAATGTAGGAGGCTCGTTCTTTATCCTCGCGCTGCAGATGCTCTGTTTAACCTGCAGGTGAAGTGTTCAGTTTTTCCACTTACAGTACTAAGTCTGCCAGTGTAAATAGCAAATGTGCCATGGTGTGACGCAACTGACTCTTCAAGGGAATGAGAGATGAGACTCAGATTGGTTTAATGCACGTTATGCTCAAAACACACCTATAACTCATTAAGAGAATAAGCTCAACCCTTTTAGACCATGTGCCAGGGCACAGACTGTATTTTTCCACCCTTAAAATAGCAAAAGTGGATTCGGACACGCCCTTAATGCTTTTGCTTCATGCACTTTAACCTTTGCGCCTAGATCGTTAAAATAGCAGCCTAAATGACTTTACATCTTGTAAAAGGGGGCATAATAGCTCCCCTTTAAGTACTCTACCCAACATTATTCACGACACATACTCTCTATTAGATGATGTGTTTTTCATTTTGGTTTACATTAACTGTCATACATAATAAATGGTTTGTTTTTCTCTGTCTTTCACAGATAATGAGGGTGGAGAGGTGTCTCCACCTGTAGGCGCTGGAGTGGACAGCAACAGCTGGCATTTCCGATATGGGCCGGGTCCCGGAGGCCCTCCGCACCTGAAACCCGGTGAAGTTCCTCCCGAAGCCTTCATCATCCCTGGATCTCCGGCCATTATTTCCATCAGACAAGGACAGGACGGTGACGACAAGAGCGACTTTATTACCTTTGGGAAAAAGGAGGAGGCCAAGAAGTTAAAGAAGAAAAAGAAGAAGGAGAAGAAGGATAAGCGGGAGAAAGGGAAGGATGATGATGATTAGAGAGACAGAGGAAGGATGTCTTTTAAAAGACAGAAGTCTCAACGAAAGTCTGTAGAACAAAAAGCGTGTGTTTATTAAGTCTGAGATGCATATTTGGGAGCTCGTCCATATGTTTTCTTTTTACAAAAACGTTCCTGTTTGATTACACAAATACATGGCATCCCTTTCCATTTCTTAATGATGAAACTGATTAATCTTGCCTGTTAGATTACTGATTAGTGTTCTCTACAATTCAGACTGGAGTTGGTACGTCTGTCTTTTTCATCCGAATGGCTTTTGTTTTCCTTTTGATAGGAAGACAAAATCTGATGTATAATGTTTGTTAGCTGTGTGCCGCTTCAAGTGTGTTAAAATGCAGGAGGGAAAAAAAAACTGCACATGCTGGTGTAAATATGCAGGTCGAGGTGTGTGAAGACGCTAAGTTAACGCTTTTTGCTTATTCACTTCTCCTGGTGCAGGATGGGAGAAACATCCTGTAAAACGAGAGACGCTGATACATATTTTCACACAGAGGACACAAAAAAAGTCTCACATCCTCAAAATAAAAAACGAAAACAACAAAAAAAAACAGTGTTTATCAAAAAAAAAATGTACACCGAATGATGGAATGCACTTTTATTTTGCTTTAATTTTGTTACCAGCAAATGTTCTCCAAGGTATAGTATATATGTGAGCTGTTAATCCCATATATACACACAAATACGCATATATATATATATAGACAAACACATCTAGTAAACAGGGTCAAACATCAGAGCATCTCACAAAACCTCTCCGGCTCTGAAACATTCATAACCTGGCAAACTAGTTAGGTTTTGGGCAGAGATTAGTGAATTGAAATATCACACAAACAGAGATCAAACTCTTTTGGGAGCCTGGTTATGTGCTCTGTTGTTTATAGGGATGGCTGAGAATGTTAATGCATTATAAACAGTATTACTGTTGAATCACCAAACCTTAAACGCATCATAAACTATCCCTAACGTAGAAACGGCATGAGGTTTATGCCCTTGAATTTTTCTATGACGTTGCCTCGTACCTGTAGTCCCCCCCACCCACCTTCATTCACCCTAATTTTGTGCCTGCTTTCTCAGCTCAGTATGTCTACAGTAGTATCATCGTACTACACCAAAAACCTAGTTGACCTCCTTTCTGCTTGCTGTCTGGAGGACCAACGCACCCCAAGAGCAAAGAACACAACGTATTAGCTAGGGCTTTTCCAATTTTGGGCAGGGGTTTTTCTCTCGTGCGCCGTTTTTTATAAGCTTTAAGTCGACTTGATTGCTACTGTACAGAGTCTATCTCTCTTTCTCTTGATCTCTCTGCTGGGTAGGCTAGCTCTAGACATTGTGGTGTACTTATGTAGTATGGAGTAATGCAGACAACGCCTGTCAAGTCACACACGCCCCCGCAGAGGACAGACGCCCCTCCCACAGCGCTGTCATATGCAAATGATCCAGTGCTGTCCAATCAACCTCAGCTCTGTCTCTGTATAAGACTTTGTATTTCTGCTGGTCTCTCATCGGTTCATTCTCGGACAGACGAGGAAAGGGAGACGATGCATGTGGGGTTTAGACAAGGGGTGGAGATTATGGAGTAAATGCCTGTTCACACTAAAAACACTGAAAAAAACACACATTTATTAAGTTAACTCAATTGTTTTTACAAACTTAAGTGGATTGAACATAAAATAATTAAGTTGTCCCAAAAAAAAAAAACCTTTATAATTGTGTTGTTTCAGCTCATTTTTAAATAAGTAGATTGAACAAGTCATTTTTGAGTGAATGGTTGTTAGTGGGGAGACACGGTGGCTCAGTGGTTAGCACTTTTGCCTCACAACAAGAAGGTCACTGGTTCGAGTCTCAAATGGGTCACTTAACATTTCTCTGTGGCATTTGCATGTTCTTCCCGTCTTCCCTGGGTTTCCTCTGGGTATATATATAAATATTAGGGATGTCAAGATCTGAACATGTGATCGAAAAACATCCGATCACGCAGTTTCAGACTCGATCAGAATCTTCTTTAATTTTTTTTTTTTTTTTTATGTATTATAAAAGTATCGGATCGGGTTTCGGTATCGGTAGATACTCAAAATCAAATGACTCAGACACGAATTCAAGGGCAAAAAAACTTTATCGGGACATCCCTAATATATATATATATATATATATATATATATATATATATATATATATATATATATATATATATATATATTCTGTGAGACCTGATAAGTTAAGTTAACTCAAACTGTTTAAGGAAACTGATTCCGACAAATAATTTAAGTTTTGAAACAAAATGGTTTGAGTTCTGTAAACTTATATATTGTGTCACATACACATTTGTGTTGATATCATCTAACTTTTAGAGTATAAGAAACGTAAACATTTTTACTTCAGTTATTAAATAATTATTAGTTCTATTAACTTAAATTAAGTCCAAACAACTAAGGTTCTCAAATGGTGTGGTATTTCTTCTAGAGTTAACACAACAAAAAAAAAATAAATAAAAAATACCATAACTGTTCTTCATTGAATTAAACTAACTTTAAACATAAAGTACATGTATATACAAGTTAAACTAACTTGTTTTATTTAGTGAATTTCACTATTATATTTTTCAGCATTATAATATTGTAATCAATGCTAATGAAGTTAAAATAAATGGATTTTTTTGGCATATAATGGGTTACGGATTGGTCATGAAGTGAATGGTTACACTGTAAAACCCAACAGTGAACTTTATCAAATGAATTGAGTGTAAACTCAAAACTTGCTGAAAGTTAATTCTACTAATTTGAAAAGAGATTTGAACTCAATTAATTAAATACCTCATTACGTCCACTTAAAAGTCAACAGTACTCGTATAGAGTAGGTTTTTTAACTCAAATGGTTTGTTGCAATCAGTTTTCTCAAACAGTTTGAGTTGCCTTAACTTATTGGGTTTCACAGTACTCAGTTGGTTTGATTATCTTCATTTAGTGGATTTTAATGTGCTCAAATTGCTTCGTTTACTCAAATGGACTAAGTTTACTACTCGTTAGGATTACTTATTGAACTTAAATGGTTTGTTGCAATCAGTTTCCTCAAATGGTTTGAGTTACCTTAACTCTTTGGGTTTAACAGTGTAAATATAACCCAACAATTGGGTTTGTTATTATTTTACCGAAATTTAATCTGAAAAAAAATGTGCATGACACTTTAAATGCTCACAGTCAATAAATTTACAAATCAGGTAGTTTCTGATTGGTCGCCAATGTGTTTACTTATTCATAAAACACATATTTAAAGCAATAGTGTATGATTATTGTTCTTAGTGTGAACTGAGAGGTGAAAATAATGGCTTTGCCATTGCAGAACCAATGTTAAAGACACAGTGTCATTTCTGTGCCATTCATTTAACTGATAAAGCCATGGTTTTTGAGCCAACATTGCTGTATCAGGCTGGCTAAGATGCTCATACAACAGGAGCGATATGTTTTTCTAACACTTTAAGCTTTGATATATCAAATGAAGCTGATAAACTATATAAACATCAGAAGCTTGCACACTGTTATGTATATAACAATAAACTAATGAAAGTGTTCAGTTATTTAAAAAAAAAAAAAAATCAGGCTTTTTTAGGTTTGCAACAAAGCTTTACTTCAAAGATCTGACTGTTTTCTCCACCCTGTGTCTTTAAAACTCAACATTAGCGTCTGATTACAGCAGCGATGACACATCTGTGCTCTGATTGGTTCCTTCACTTCTTGCCTGCCTACCTTGTTGTCACACACCCAAAAACGTGTCTTGAACCGATGTCACAAATACTGCTGCATGACCTTACCAGAAAGAAACACTTACTATATAGAGATATATATGACTATAGATATAGATGGCTATGATTTGTACTATTTTTGTTGATCATTAATCACACAAGAGATTTGTGTACGTACCGTCTCTGAGCCTTTTTTTTTTTTTGCATACTGACACCTCTGCACCGACTTACAGTGGACAGTTATGACGTTACTAAACCTTGGTATTTGTAAATGCTCAATAGTGTGATGCCCTGAAGCTCTCGTTTTTATCCTTTTCATTTTGGTTTATGAGAACAAAGAGAAAAAAGACAAAAAAAATCAGTTCTTTTGTGTTTGGCTTTGACATACTGATCAAACTAGCACTGTTTAGTGTAGCTTAATTATGTATGATGATTCTATCCCTACTCTTTCACTTCTTTGACAAAGAAATACAAAAAAAAAATAACGGGAAAACATCCTGATGTAAAATACGATATGTGTATTGTATGCTTGTAACTAGTGAGTGTTCATGCTGTCATTCTTTCTTAATGTCTGGTGGTGATCAGTAGGTGGCGCCGTGCTGTCCGACTGAATGGCGCTCATCTGTTGTAAAACCCTCTCTCTTTTCTTTTCTCGTACACCTGCTCTCATCAATACGTGATGGTGAATTAATGGCGTTCATTCCTTTTGTTATTTTCTCTCTCTTTTTTCATTATGATGGAAAAGTGGTAATGTGTTTTGTTTATAAATCACAAAATAAATAAACTTTTCTTTCTTAAGAATGTGAACGACGTTGCCTGCGTTTCTGTGTCTGCGTGGTAGCTGTGACTTTGGATGAAAGGCTTTAATTGGAAATGCTTACTTGTTTATCATCTTTGTGGTCACACTTTACGGTTCATTAGTTGATGCATTTGCTAGCATGAACTATGCATGAACAGTACTTGTACAGCATTTATTAATCATTATTTAATTTCCCAATTTGCTGCGCGTTTCTTCAGTTGTTTGTGCTGTGACCAATTCGAAACACGTGTGCCACTTACTTCCCTAAACCCAACCAACAATTTACAAAAGCCATCCAGAAAAACAAAAGCCCTCATCTGATTTTTACCCTGTTATGAACTAGTTTACTTTATTTTTTTGGATTCTGTTTTTGTCTTATCTCATTTCTGGAACTGCTCTTCTCTGGGCTCGAACCTAGTCGTCGAGGTCAACTACTCTCTGCATCTCAAGTCAGCCGACGCACACGACGAGCTAACTGGACAAACCGGATGCTGCGGGAAAGCCCTCCACACAGAGGTAAGCGGTCAGCCGGTGTCATGAGAAATCAGGTCCCTCCTGACAATTAGGTCCACCTAGGATCCTATTGGTTATCTGGAGTTGTAATAGGTATAGTTTGTAGCACCTGATGAAAAAAAATAAATAAATAAATAATATGTATATACCTGATTCCCATATCATCACAAAATCTTTTAGGATCAATATTTTAAGTGAAGTTTCTTTATAAACTAATACTGAGAGGATCACGTGCTTATGATTGATCACGGCTGGTCCTGCATTATTCAATCTATGATTCATCAATCAGATGATTCCTAAATCCCTATAAATACCCTAATTCTATATGACAGCCATCTTCGTTTTGAAGAATCCCCCTTTCCACCCCTACTCCTTTTCCTTTCCTAGATGGGTGGCATGTTGGCCCAGTGGTTAGCACTGTTGCCTCACAGCAAGAACGTCACTGGTTCTATTCTTAACCAAGCCAGTCAACGTTTCTGTGCAGAGTTTACACGTTCTCCCCATGCTCACGTGGGCTTTCCCCGGTTTCCTCTCACCATCCAAAAATGTGCAACTTATGTCAATTGACTAATCTAAATGTATGTACACACTCAGAAATAAAAATACACGAGCTGTCACTAGGGTGGTACTTTTTCAAAAGGTACTTAAAGGGTCCATATTAGTACCTCAGAAGTACAGTTGAAGTAAGATTTATTAGCCCCCTTGAATTATTAGACCGCTTGTTTATTCTTTCCCCAATTTGTGTTTAACGGAGAGAAGATTTTTACAGCACATTTACAAACATAATAGTTTTATTAACTCATTTTTAATAATGAATTCATTTTATCTTTGCCATGATGAAAGTAAATAATATTTTACCAGGTATTTTTCTAGACACTTCTATACAGCTTAAAGTGACATTTATAGGCTTAACTAGGTTAATAAGTTTAACTAGGCAGGTTAGGGTAATTAGGCAAGTTATTATATAACGATGGTTTGTTCTGTAGATTATCGAGAAAAAAAATTGCTTAAAGGGGCTAATAATTTTGTCTCTAAAATAGTGTTTAAAAAATTAAAAACTGATTTTTATTCTAGCCGAAATAAAACAAATCAGACTTTCTCCAGAAGAAAAAACATTATCAGACATACTGTGAAAATTTCCTTGCTCTGTTAAACATCATTTGGGAAATATTTAAAAGAGAAGAAAAAAATTCAAAGGGGGCTAATAATTCTGACTTCAATTGTATATATTAGTACCATTGGAGAAAAGGAATTTATTTTCATTACTTTTGTGTTTTTTTATTAGGAAAATGTTTAGACTAACAACAGATTAATCAATCATTTTTATTGTATTATAAAACATCTTGACCAGACAAACTTCCTCTTTTTTTACTGTGCCGCATACTTTTTAGAAGAACTGCTGACTAGTGGAAAAAGCAGAATAAGAATAAATTTAGGTTTGTTCCAGACTGCTGTCTAGACATGTCACAAGTTGTCATGATGCTTGTAGAAGTGTAAAATATATTAAAGATGCACGTAATTGTTCAGTTCTGGTATGCAGAGAAGGGTTGCAGAAAGAGGAAGTAATGTCCAGGGGTTACAAAGGGCCAAGGGACTGCAGAATGACTGATAAATGATGTTAAACCAAAACTCCACCTGTTAAGATCAGTTGTGTATATATGCTGGAGTCAGGAAATGTATGTTAGTTGCGAACCTCTTGAATGTAATTCTTGTATTGCATTGGAGTAATGTAACCCAGAGCTCTGTCATCGAATTATTCATTTGTATCTAATAAATTACTAATATTTTTGGCATGGAAGAAAAAAAACTCTCCAGACCTTTTCTTATTGAACACGCATGGGATTGGTTAGATATTCCAACAGTACCTACACATTTTAAGAGGAACACTTTTGTACTTTTTAGGTACCAATATGTACCCTTGAGGTATTAATATGGACCTTTTAAGCACAAATTTGTACCTTTTGAAAAGGTACCACCCCAGTGAGAACTCTCGTACTTTTATTTCTGAGAGTGTATATACAGTGTTCTGGACACCACAAACACACGTTAGTCTAGTTAGAGCTTCTCAGCCAGCTATCTAGAAGTGTGTCTGTACGTAAAAACTTTCCTTTAATGTTTCCCCTTAATGGAAGTAATCATGATTAAAATTGACTGCAAGATTCCCTAATGCAGACATGTTTCCCTGGAATCATACTCTCTCCAGCCGTGTCTGCAGTTGATGCTAATGACGGCACTGTTTCCAGCAGCTCTGTGAGGTGAACAGAAGGTCACGTTAATGACGGCTGTAACACTCGTCTTCTTCCTTTGATTTCTCCATACCTCCAGCTATTCAACATGTGACGTCTCCACTGAAGTTGGGATGTTTCTGCTGTTCCATCTTTTCAAAATCCCCTTTAATCTGACATCAAACGCGAGTGAGTGTGTGTTGGTGCATGAGGGAGGTTCAAGAGTTCAGTCTCCAGAAAATGTATATGTTTCTTTCTCAGCTATTTTATTCGATCTTAGAGGCTGTTTCTATGGTTACAACAATGATGGGATGAATCTCCATGGCAACAGTTCAACTCAGAATTGTGTTAACGGACATAAAGGTGACAATAAAGAGAGAGAAGTACAGGAGCAGACTCTGCAAACTATTATCGAGTAAATTCATGCGGTTACTCATTTAACCTCATTTAACTGGAGTTATTCACATGGGAGATGTGCACCACGCCCAGAAGCATTTCTTTATGGGTCATGACCAGTTTGTGTTATACATTTGCTCTAATTTATGCTGTTTGTGGTGAGAAACAAACAAACAACATTACAGTGATGGCCGAAGGCTGCATTACAGCATCACACATGCCTTCTTAAAGGGGCAGTTCACTCAAAAATAAACATTCTGACTCACACTTCTACTTGTTCCAAACCTGTTTGATGTATTTTATCATTTAAAAGAAGATATTTTGAGGTATGTTGGAAACTACACTGTAAAAAAAAAAAGCTGACTCAACGTAAAACTGTAAGGGAACTTTCTACATAAGTTATTTAAGGTGACTTAACTTTTAACTCAAGTACTGTAGCTGACTCTATTCCCAATCCTAATTCTATGTTCAGTGTGAAGGAGAAGGGCTTCAAAATGTACCCCTGAGATATGGGACAGCACTACAGCACCTGCACACGTCATCAAATGTCATCGCAATCTCTTGCTTCATATGAGATCGACGATCACGACTGCTGTAGCTATTCCAGTTGATTTGTTTTTTTGGTATTTATTCATTCATTCATTTTCTTGTCGGCTTAGTCCCTTTATTAATACGGGGTCGCCAAGGCGGAATGAACCGCCAACAAGTTTTTACGCAGCGGATGCCCTTCCGGACGCAACCCATCTCTGGGAAACATCCACACACACATTCACACACACACACTCTTACACTATGGACAATTTAGCCTACCCAATTCACCTGTACCGCATGTCTTTGGACTGTGGGGGAAATCGGAGCACCCGGAGGAAACCCACGCCAACGCAGTGAGAACATGCAAACTCCACACAGAAATGCCAACTGAGCCGAGGTTCAAACCAGCGACCTTCTTGCTGTGAGGCGACAACACTACCTACTGTGCCACTGCCTCACCCTTTTTGGTATTTATCTTCAGGAAATCACTGAAGGCATTTATAATGATATAACAAGGGGGTGGAGTCAAGGGAATTTGGGCGTTAACGACAATACAATAAAATGTATTGCAATTATCCATAGTTTTTTTATTTTTTTGCACTGCTAGATTTTTATTTGCAGTTCTATTTTGTTTGCAAATTTCTATTTAATTATTTTAAAACTTAATATTCCCTTTGCAGTTGTTTATTTTTGTTAGCATTTTTTTTCCCTTAAAAATTGTTTGATTTGCATGTATTTATATATATTTTTTGCTCAATACTTTATTTTTTTATTGACTCCATATGGTTTCCCCACAATCCAAACACATGCGACACAGGTGAATTGAATAAACTAAATTGGCTGTAGTGTGTGTGAATGAGTGTGTATGGATGTTTCACGGTACTTTTTAGGAAGTAATATGCATATTTCAATGTTTTAAGGGAATTCCTGTAATGCCAAATCTGAATTTGCAGCAGTTATTATTACAGTTTACAGTGTCGCATGAAGAGCCACATACTATTATGCTGATTTGCAGCTCAAAAATGATGAATGATGCTCTTTAAGCATTCTTTATATAAATATCATTTATCATTGCTCATTATCAATGAGAAAAAAGTGTCTATAGGATGATTTACATTAAGATATTTGTGCCTATACATTAGATTAAAGGCAAAACTGAATGTTTTAATTTCATTCGTTCATTTAGCTTTGGCTTTATTCATCAGGAGTCGCCGCAGCAGAATGAACCGCCAACTTTTCCAGCATATCTTTTAAACAACCAGCCACAATCTAGTACTGGGGAACATCCATACACTCATTCACTCTTTTATTCATCTACTCGCCCTCTACTTGTTCCAAACCTTTTTTTTTAGTTTAAAGAAGATATTTTGAGGTATGTTGGAAACTACACTGTAAAAAAGTTGAGTGTGTATGGATGTTTCACAATACTAGGTTGCTGTTGGAAATGCATCCTCTGTGTAAAAAATATGCTGGAATAGTTGGAGGTTCATTCCGCAGTGGCGATCCCTGATGAATAAATGGACTAAGTTGAAGGAAAATGAATTAATTAAGTCAAGTCAAGTCAACTTTATTGTCAATCAAACCATGCAACAGTACATTACACAGCAGACTGAAATTGCTCCCATTAATTAATTCCAATTAATTTTTGCTGGCAGCTTTAAAAGCTTTTATTTTGGATTTTCTTAACCAGTTTCCATTTGTGGGACTCAAATTAAAAGCATGTACAGAAAATAACAACATCACTTGAGCTGACATTTACATTCCTTAAAGATTACATATTTACACAATCTCACAATTTTGCCATCAGTTGTTTTAATGAAAGAATAAACCTTATTTTTTCTTCATTACAATCTTAGACAATCATTCATTCATTCATTTTCTTTTTGGCTTAGTCCCTTTGTTAATCAGGGGTCGTCACAACGGAATGAACCGCCAACTTATTCAGCATATCTTATACGCAGCAGATGCCCTTCCAGCCGCAACCCATCACTGGGAAGCCCATACACATTCATTCGCACACATACATACACTATGAACAATTAAGCCTACCCAATTCACCTGTACTGCATGTGTTTGGACTGTGGGGAAAACCGGAGCACCTGAAGGGAACCCACGTAAATTCAGGGATAACATGCAAACTCCACACAGAAATGCCGACTGACCCAGCCGAGACTCAAACCAGCAACCTTCTTGCTGTGAGGCGACACCTACTGCACCACTGTGTCACCTAAACCCATCACTATGATGTTGTGCTTTGTGGATTCTCCAGTAGACTCCTTTTGTACAGTAAGAGCTCTGCACATGGGACGCCATGTCTATCATCGTTCATCAGGGATTTAGCTGAGGTGTGGTGAGTGTTTTTATGTATTCTCTGTTCTGCTCTTTTAGCTTGGATGACTCAGCACACACTTATCCTGCCGAGAATACACGCTTGCAAATCAGAGACACAGTGACAACTAAATGAACGGCTGCCATAAATCAGAAATGCAACTCTTGCGCATGCTGGCATCCACCATGGGGAGCAGAATAAAAGCGCAGATTAGAACATTCACCTTGATGTGTGCTCTCAATCAGTGTGTGTGTGTGTGTGTGTGTGTGTGTGTGTGTGTGTGTCTGTGTGTGTGTGTGTGTGTGTGTGTGTGTGTGTGTGTGTGTGTGTGTGTGTGTGTGTGTGTGTGTGTGTGTGTGTTAGGATATAAAGGCAAACAGTAAGGGACATGCTTAGTCACAGCTTTTTGACCACTGCTGTTCATCTACTCTCAAAAATTGTCTAGCTGGTTTAATGTAAGGATCAGATGTTTGTTTATTGATGTGTTTGTAGAGATCAGGTGCACTGTGTGTGTGCTATTCAGAGTCTTGTAAAAGCAAGAAATCATGTCCATGGTCAGTTGAAAATGAAAACAAACATATTAAAAATGTGAGGGTGTCACGGTGGTTGGTTCGAGTCCCGGCTGGGTAAGTTGGCATTTCTGTGTGGAGTTTGCATGTTCTCCCCATGTTGGCGTGGGTTTCCTCCTGGTGCTCCGGTTTCCCCCACAGTCCAAACACATGCACTATTGGGGAATTGATTAAATAAATTGCCCGTAGTGTGTGAGCGTGTATGAGTTTGTATGGGTGTTTACCAGTACTGGGTTGCAGCTGGAAGGGCATCTGTTGTGTAAAATATATGCTGGAATAGTTGGCGGTTCACTCCGCTGGGGCGACCTCTGATAAATAAAAGAACTAAGCTGAATTAAATTAATGAATAAATATTAAAAAAGCCCACAAATTCTACTCAAGGTGCAATTTTTTTATGTATCAGCTTACAGGTAATATGGTTATAGTGTTGTTTCACAATTTACTGTCATGTATTACAATCATGCAATTAATCTAGGTACTGTCATGTATCATTTCTGAGCAGTAACAGTATAATTTACATAGTTTTATTTGACAAAAGTTTCCAAAAAGTGACATGATTTGAAATATAAAGCTCTTATAAATATTTTAGTGCTGTCAAATGATCAATCGTATTTGTATTTACATAATGTGTGCATACTCACTGTGTATAAATATTGTATACGTATATATATATATATCCATACATCATCTATGTATGTATTTGTGTGTGTGTGTGTGTGTGTGTGTGTGTGTGTATCAGAAAAAAAATTAGAAATAAAAAAATAATCATTCTCTCAATTATATTAATGCACACACACACACACACACACACACACACACACACACACACACACACAAACACACACACACACACATTATGTAAATGCAAGATTTTAATTTGAATGTGATCAATCACGATTAATATTTTGACAGCACTAATATATATAATATTACATATATTTCTTAATAAATAATACATTTATTTAATAAATAATAATTTTAGATATTTTAACTGAATTTTTAATAATGAAGAATGAGATTAAACAGAGAAAGATGTCACAAAAAAAACAAAAACAAAATTTGACATAGTTGCTTGGACTGACCAAATAAAATGTGCACAAAATCATAAGGTTTAAAAAGAACATTTCTGATTCACATCCAATTATAATAATAATACCAATTACTTAATGCGTGTTACTCACGTGAGACTCACCATCGATGAATACTGCCTTTTTTATCCCCATCCCAACATTTGCATCTGAAGAGAGTGAACAAACACAGTGAACATTAGTAAACTGAATTACTTCATTATGTGACTCAATAGCGCCACTGCCTGTACGCATTTCACAGCCAGTGTGTTTAGTGTGTTTAGGGTTTAGAAATGCAGAATGAAGTAATATTAAGCGATAACGTTATATATATATATATAAACGTTTAAGTATAGGTCTGACCTTTGTGTTGCTATATCAGGTTTGATTTGACAAATTTAGTATCTTTAATTAAGAGACTCGACATATTAAACTTTATATGGTCCTCACATTTGTAATGATGTCTGGGATATGTCACGTGACAGCATTACGTGTCCCCTTTAGTATATTCAATGTGTTAACCATTTTTATTTTAGTTTTGTTTAGTGTATAATTAAAAAAAATAAAGCCTTATTGTGCGTGTGAGTGTGCGTTTTACTGCTTCTCAATACTCTGAATTTGTTTCATTAACACTTCTTCCAGTAAACCGGAAATCGATGCATGTTTGTTATCATGAATCAAGTCTGGCGAGGAAGGAGAAGGAAAGTGTTGTTGTTAGGCAGGTACATGCTTTGATATTTTATTAGAAATTATTTAAACAATAATTAATATATAAATGTGGCACGAATATTATAAAGTTGTTGATGGTGCCGTGGCTATTCGAGTTTTCCTTTATGTGGAACAGTGGGATTTGTTGTTGTTGTTGTTTTAATTAGCCTACTAAAATGTCTGTAAAAAGTTGTCTTAAACACAGTAAACGCTGGCCTGTTTTTTATCTTATTTTTCACACTTCAAAAATGATAAAAATTATCATTAATTTTAAGGGGTTTTCCACAAAACTATAGGCTACTCTCAAGATGGATTAGCGATATCTTAATTTCTTTTTGGATTCTGCACTTTAAAAATCCAGGTTGCCTTAAATGTTTAAGCTGTATCAAATTAACCTTATGAGTCCATTTATATTATTTATATTATGTTAAACTGACTTAAAACAGCTTGCGTAACTTATAAAGTTAAGTTACAACATGATAAACTTAGTTTAATAAGTTACAATAAACTAAAAATATATGCATTTGAAAAAAAATTAAAATATCCGCATTTTTCGCTGTGTGGTTGTAAAACGTTTTATTTATTTATTTATTTTGGTGTCTATATTTTTAAAACCTATATTTTTTGTAAATTC
Organism: Danio rerio; assembly: GCF_052040795.2. Lineage (NCBI taxonomy): Eukaryota > Metazoa > Chordata > Actinopteri > Cypriniformes > Danionidae > Danio > Danio rerio. Next base: position 2,654,168 of record NC_141034.1, on the reverse strand, counting down.
AATAAGGCACCGTTAACACATTTTACGAGAGATAAAGTTGGTTGTAGATTCGGATATTCAGACATTATCCTTAAAACATAATTTCAGAAAAGTATTATTTGCAAATTCTAAATAGGGAACTCATAAAGGCAGCCAATGACTATCAAAGTACAACATTGTTCAGTATTATAGTCATACTCGCATGCTAATTCCGATGAAATATTTAAAGTAGCATTGTAAACAATATAGAGACTTCTAAATGAACGAATGTGCGAATATGAAACCAACTTTACCTCTATCACATTTTACCAGTGTTGCCTACACATTTTCAGTGGTCAAAACCCAAAGGTGTGTCAGTTTTATATACTTGATTTTTTTAAAGAGAAATTATTTTACTAATACTATTTACTATTTACTATTTTAATAATACTAGAGATGTATCTCATTTTAATATGCAATTGTTTTATTGAAAAAAGACGAGATACATCTCTCTTTTTTACATTGTTCGTCCTACACATTCATTTTTAAAGTGAAAATTATATTAATTAATAAATTAATACAATTTAATCAATTTATTATTATTTGTATTATTTGTATTTGTATTATTATCATCATCATCATCATCATCATCATCATCATCATTATTATTATTATTATTAATATTATTAGCATTATTATGATGATGATGATTATTATTGTTATTATTATTAGCATGATTATGATTATGATTATTATTATTGTTGTTATTATTGTTATTGTTATTATTATTATCATTATCATTATCGTTATTATTATTATTATTATTATTATTATTATTTTTATTATTTTCAATATCATCATTATTATTAATATTATTATTATTATTATTATCATTATTATTATTATTATTATTATTATTATTATTAAAAACTTTAGAGGATTTAAGAGTCTGATTACGGCTGAAACGCGTCATCACCGTTTTGTGAGAAGGGTTTAATGCAGTGCAATGTCTGAAATGAGAGGCTGCAGAGGAAACTGTAATTCCCCACTCGCTCACTGCACGCCGCTGCTCTTCTCCGTTTGCTTGTCTGTTCAGCAGTCCAACAGCAAGGATAAATGCCCAGCAATGAATTATAGGCTATGTTTTATATTTAAACGATATAATGTAAACATATGCATTTAAATATTTTATTTTAGAGTTTCTGCACCGTTTTTGGGAACCTTGATGTAGGACACGCGATCAAACATCAAAGAAAACGGAAACGAGTCACGAGAATGTTTGAAGGTAGGCCTACGTCTTGTGCACAATGTCATATAGTTCAGTATACATACATTTGGAAAATTGTGTGTATGATATGTATGCATGTACACTGAAAAATGGCTCAGATCAAATAGTTTGCAAACAGTTTATATGAGCTGAATTTAAACAAACAAAGTTGAACATTACTAAATTTATTGTGTTTGTTTAAATTCAGCCCATATAAATTGTTGACAGTCACTTACCTTATATAAATGTAGTAAATCCAATAAATTATTTTCCGAATTAGTCAGTGCATGTATCATCATATATATATATATATATATATATATATATATATATATATATATATATATATATATATATATATATATATATATATATATATATATATATATATATATATATATATATATATATATATATATATGTTCAATGAGTTGGCGCTCACTGGCAAAAATACCAGTGAAGACATGCCAACTGCTGGTCAGCTATTATAGGAAGTGTTCGATTGTTGTAATAGCCAATAAAGGATTTTCTATTGATTATTAAGAAGAGTATTAATGATTTTTAACCAGTCACTTTTTGTTCAAAGATGAATAAAAGCTGAGATTTTTCTTTTGTTTTTCACCACAATGATATCTCGTGTACATATATTATTATCCTTTGGCAGAAGATTGTGTCATTTCCTATATCTTGGTCTATATCCTGACCATCTATTGAGAGAGTTTTTTAACGTTGCAATATTTATTGTCACTAAAGTTCAGTGTTATAATTCATTTTTTTATTATATATATATATATATATATATATATATATATATATATATATATATATATATATATATATATATATATATATATATATATATATATATATATATGGATTTGTTAATTCTCAGAGCAGTGTATTCTCATGACATTTGTGGTTGTATCTATATTTATGAGGCAGAGTGGTGTATGTCGCTGTCCGTGGTGCTGTACAGTGAGTGCTTTGTGGATGGGTTTTCAGCTGAAGCAGCATACATTATTGCAGTTCATTATATAGTTTGGAAACATTTCCAGCTAAAGTGCACATTGAGACAGGTTGTAAATTTATTTGTTGTCATCTAAAGTGATTTTTCAAAACCTAGGAAATTCTAAATGTGTTTCCATCTGTATAAGAAACACCTTGATGGCAGTGCTATCTTATATAGTCATTTCCAGTCAAACAAACAAACAAAAAAATCTAGTTGAATAAAAGAAACTTTAGGTGAGAATAATTTGCCAGGGATACGAATAATTTATATATTAGAGAGATGTATATAGAGAGAGTTTTTAATGTTGCAAATTCTAATGTCACTAAATGTCAGTGTTTTCCTGTTTTCAGTGTTTGTATTTTTTGTATTCTTATTTTACATAATAGTGCTAATATTGACATTTTGTTGTCTACTTTGCATCCATGAGGTGTTTAATAAGGCATAAATCTCTTAGGGTTGTTATTTGTCAGAACAGTGTATTTCTGATTAAGTTTATGATTAAGTCTCTCCATTTATGAAGTATAGCAGTGTATGTTGCTGTCCGTGGTGCTGTAGAGAGTGCTTTGTGGATGGTTTTTTAGCTGAAGCAGCATATTTATTCACAGTATAGCCCAGAAATATGAATCTGATTAATAAGGAATGAATTTCTTGGGATTCTTAATTCTCAGAGCAGTGCATTTCTCAGGAAGTTTATGATTGTATCTCCATTTATGAGTGTGTCGATGTCCTTGATGCTGTACGGTGAGTATTTTTGGATGGGTTTTCAGTTGAAGCAGTATGGCATTGCAGTTCATTGCATAAATCAGAAACTTTTTCAGCTAAAATGCAAGTTGAGGCAGGTTGTTAATTTTTTTGTTGTCATTTAAAGTGATATTTCACTTCCTGAGAACTTCTAAATGTGTGTTTACATCTGCTTAAACATGTTGATATCAGTGCTGTCTTGGATATTTATTTATAAAGCAGTTAACATTTGAAGTGGGTCAAAGCTTTTCATGAACGTTGTCCTAAAACTCTTAAACAACACCCATTTCTTAGGATAGCTGTCTCTGATTTACTTCATATGTTGAGTATTGTATATATAGGACTCTTTTAAAACGCATTATAAGACATAGTGCGCACCCCAGCATTTATTCCTGCAATTAAAGCGCGCCGCACAGTATATAAAAGCAGGCAGGTAGGGAAGGTTTTAAGGTACCAACTAACTAAAATGAGGATATTACATCTTCCATATTATTATCAGACCACATATACCACTTTAGAAGAGCTCGTTTTTTCCTCGGGCATAAATTTGAGCGTCTGACAGAAGCGTAAAGCATCACTAAAACCCTCCGCGTCCCTCTAGAAACACTGCCTTAACTCATGCTGTTTGAGTTGTGAATGCAGTTTCCTAGTTTAACGCAGAGTGTCGCTGTTCACTTATGCAATCATTTTGTTTGGAATTGCGCTTCACTCCACCCTGTTCCTGATGTCATGATCAGGGCTTCCAGCTCACATCCATGTGAAAAATCGTCGACGGTCACTCTCGGATCTTTATTTGAGTTTATATATAGTTTACACTTAGGTTTTTGTATTTTTATTGAATTTATAAGGTGTCTATTTGTATGTATCTCTATTTGGATTTTGGAGGTATCCGTGTTGCTGCTGAGATGTTTGTCCTTTTGTTCTTCGTGCTGATGGCGCACAGCGCTTATGGAGACGTGAGCTATTCTTTCCCGGAGGAGATGAAACGCGGATCTGTAATTGGGAATATAGCGAAGGATCTCGGACTTGATGTGAGCAGACTATCATCACGTAAGGCTCGCATTGATACTGAAGGTAATAGAAAGCGATTCTGTGATATTAATCTGAACACTGGAGAGCTGACCGTAGCGGAGAGAATCGACAGGGAGGGACTGTGTAATGAAAAAATGTCATGTGCTCTAAATTTCGAATTAGTCCTTGAACATCCACTGGCGATTAATCGTGTAACAATACAAATACAAGATATTAATGACAACACGCCTACATTTCCGAAAGATGCAATAAAGCTTGAGATTGGTGAGCATGCAGATAAGGGCGCTCGGTTCCGCGTTAATGAGGCTCATGATGCAGACATAGGACAGAATGGAGTACAAAGATATTCCATTGAAAGGAATGAGCATTTTATTTTATCTGTGAGTACAAAAGCAGATGGTGGAAAAAATGTCGAGTTGGTGTTAGACAAAGAGTTAGATCGTGAGCAGCAGAAAGAGGTGACTTTAATTCTGACTGCGGTAGACGGCGGTACTCCACCGAGATCAGGTACTGTAGCCATACACGTCACTGTGCTGGATGCTAATGATAATGCTCCAGTCTTTAGTCAGGCCGTCTATAAAGTCAGTCTGCCTGAAAATTCTCCTGTAGATACTGTAGTGGTGACAGTGAGCGCTACTGATGCTGACGAGGGACAAAATGGAGAAGTGACTTATGAGTTTAGTCGTATTTCTGGAATTGCTAAAGAATTATTCTACCTAAATGAGAATAGTGGAGAGATTAAAGTTAAAGGTCCCATCGATTTTGAAGAGGAAGTAAAATATGAAATGCTCATTGAAGGAAAAGATGGTTCTGGGCTTTCTTCGGACACCAAAGTAATTATAGAAATTTCTGATATCAATGATAATGCTCCTGTTACAGTAATTAAATCACTGAATAGTCCAGTTCCCGAGAGCGCGTTACCCGGTACAGAGGTTGGCATCATTAATGTGCAGGACAGAGACTCTGAGAATAACGGACAGGTGCGCTGCTCCATTCAGCAAAACGTCCCATTCAAACTCGTGCCTTCAATCAAAAATTACTATTCTCTGGTGACCACAGGTGAATTAGACCGCGAGCTGCTCTCTGAATATAATATTACAATTACTGCTACTGATGAGGGCTCTCCGCCTTTATCTTCCACTAAGAATATTCACTTGACTGTAGCTGACGTCAATGATAATCCACCTGTATTTCAGCAGCAGAATTACAGAGCTCATGTGCAAGAAAATAACAAAGCAGGCTCCTCTATTTGTTCAGTATCAGCTACAGACCCGGACTGGAGACAGAATGGCACTGTAGTTTATTCTCTGTTGTCCTCTGATGTCAATGGCGCACCGGTGTCCTCCTTTTTATCCATTAACGGAGACACCGGGGTCATTCATGCCATCAGGTCGTTTGATTACGAGCAGATGAAAAGTTTCAAAGTGCTCGTGTTAGCCAGAGACAACGGGTCTCCTCCTCTGAGCAGTAACGTGACCGTGAGTGTCTTCATATCGGATGAGAATGACAACTCTCCTCAGATATTATACCCCTCTCCGGAGGGAAACTCCTTCATGACCGAGATGGTGCCCAAAGCTGCGCAGGCGCGCTCCCTGGTTTCCAAAGTGATCGCCGTGGACGCGGATTCCGGGCAGAACGCGTGGCTCTCGTATCACATCATTAAAGCGACTGATCCGGGACTTTTCACTATCGGTGTCCACAGCGGAGAGATCAGGACGCAGCGGGACATTTCTGAATCTGACAGCATGAAGCAGAACCTTATAGTGTCAGTCAGAGATAACGGACAGCCCTCTCTCTCAGCCACGTGCGCACTGTATTTACTTGTATCAGATAACTTGGCTGAAGTGCCAGAACTGAAAGACATGTCTCATGACGAGAGCAGCTCCAAACTGACGTTTTATTTGATCATCGCGCTGGTGTCCGTCTCCACTTTCTTCCTGACCTTCATCATCATCATCCTGGCCGTGAGGTTTTGTCGCAGGAGAAAGCCCAGACTGTTGTTTGATGGAGCTGTAGCCATTCCCAGCGCGTATCTGCCTCCAAATTACGCAGAGGTGGAGGGCGCGGGAACTCTCCGCAGCGCCTACAATTATGACGCATACCTGACCACGGGCTCGCGCACTAGTGACTTCAAGTTCGTCAGATCTTATAATGATGGCACGCTGACTGCTGACCTGACTCTGAGGAAGACTCAGTCCTCTGTGGATGATCTGGAAGGGCTCGATGCAGAAATCACTGATTCGTTTCAGGTAGGACTGATGATTTATTTTATTTATTTCCAGCTCTGTTTGTTTTCTATTTATATATCACAAAGCTCTTTCAAGAGTTTTTTTGTTTTGTTTTCTGGATTAATTTATATTAACATACACTGATACATGTTGCCCATAGGCTACCAACAAATACCCGGCTTAACTTTTATTCATCTATTTTTTTTTATTCATTCATTCATTCATTCATTCATTCATTCATTCATTCATTCATTCATTCATTCATTATTTTTTTGCGATCAACTGAAACTTTAAAGATATTGTTCACTCAGAAATAATAAATAATAAAAAACAAATTACCTAATTCATTCTCCCTCTTATGGTTTCTAAACCTTTTTGATTTTCTATCTTCTGTTGAACAGCAAATTTAATATTTTCATATTAAAATACTGGTTGCTGGCACACATCGACTTGGTCAAATTCATTTTTACAATTTTGCCTCTCTCTGCATGTGTGGATTCTGCAATTTTTATGCAGTCCGATTCAGATGATGGCTTGCATTTCTTCCTGCATTATGTGGAATTTATAAACGGGAAAAGAAATATAATGTCTCACATATTCGGCTGACTGAGGCCTTTTGTAAATCATTGTAGACTGATTGCAAATGATATAGTGGTTTCTTTATTTGGAAATGACACACACACAAACAACATATGTCCATCTTGCTTTATGATGATGTGTTAGGTAAAACATATATTTTAGATCATTGAAGAAGTGCTTTTATTACTGATTTTATATCGTTTTGTATTAAGTCAATTGCCAAAGACAAATGTGAATCGAGTCTTCCAGGTTTTCCCGGTTGCTGTCCATGGTGCTGCATTTAATTTTGCTGTTAGAATATCTAGCTCTATATTTTAGCTCTCTAATGTTCCACAGATTTTGCTCCGTTTTATCCTTAGACTAATATGCATGCTACGGTTGTTAATTTACAATCTGCAGTGTTGCTACTGGCTTTTGTTTTGCTTACAAGCTACATAACAAAATCAGCATGTGTTGTTTGGTGAATAAGCGTAGATCATCAGACGTTTGTAAGCGTTTTTATTATCAAATGAGAGAAACAAACTCCATGTAGTTTCTTATTTAGACTCACAGCGTCGCTGTTCACTAGCAAAACCCTGTGTGATTTCCCTACATATTTATCCGCCCTGTCTGTGATGTCAAAGACTGCTGCGTGCTCACTTCTTTTAGAAAAATCGTCGACGGTGGCTGGATTTAGTCTGTTTCTATTTTATTTTTTTTACATACAACTGAATATTTGCTTTATTTTACACGATTGTAATTTTCTGGATAAAATTTATCATAAATTTCGCAAGTATTTGGAAGGGTTTGATGAAGCTGCTGAGATGTTTGGTCTTTTGTTCTTCGTGCTGATGGCGCACAGCGCTTATGGAGACGTGAGCTATTCTTTCCCGGAGGAGATGAAACGCGGATCTGTGATTGGGAATTTGGCGAAGGATCTTGGTATCGATGTGAAAAGGCTGTCATCTCGAAAAGCTCGTATTGATGCAGAAGGCAACAGAAAACGATACTGTGATATTAATCTGAACACTGGAGAGCTGACCGTAGCGGAGAGAATCGACAGGGAAGGGCTTTGTGGGAAAAAATCGTCATGCGTTCTTAAACAGGAGCTCGTGCTGGAAAATCCTTTAGAGCTGCATCGCTTTATTTTTAATATCGAAGATATAAATGATAATTCACCTCAATTTAAGGAGAGTGTAATTAAATTTGAAATTCGTGAGTCAGCAGACCAAGGATCTCGTTATTTATTAGATGAGGCTCATGATGCGGATATTGGTATGAATTCAGTGCAGACATATACTCTTCAGAATAATGAGCATTTTGTTCTCAATATTCACAATGGCGACAGTGGTGGTAAATATGGCGAGCTTGTTTTAAACAAGGAATTGGATCGTGAGCAGCAGAAAGAGGTGACTTTAATTCTGACTGCGGTAGACGGCGGGACTCCACCGAGATCAGGTACTGTAGCCATACACGTCACTGTGCTGGATGCTAATGATAATGCTCCAGTCTTTAGTCAGGCCGTCTATAAAGTCAGTCTGCCTGAAAATTCCCCTGTAGACACTGTAGTGGTGACAGTGAGCGCTACTGATGCTGACGAGGGGCAAAATGGAGAAGTGACGTATGCATTTGGTCATTTATCAGAAATCTATCAGGAAATGTTTTTCATTGATGCAGTGTCTGGTGAAATTAAACTAAAACACTTGTTTGATTATGAAGAGGAGACCTCTATTCAGCTGCCAATTCAAGCTAAAGATGGTCAAGGGTTAGCAAATAGATGCACTGTATTGATAAATGTTATTGACGTAAATGATAACGCACCTGTAATAGCAATAAATTCTCTGAATGTTCCCATCCCCGAGAGCGCGTTACCCGGTATAGAGGTTGGCATCATTAATGTGCAGGACAGAGACTCTGAGAATAACGGACAGGTGCGCTGCTCCATTCAGCAAAACGTCCCATTTAAACTCGTGCCTTCAATCAAAAATTACTATTCTCTGGTGACCACAGGTGAATTAGACCGCGAGCTGCTCTCTGAATATAATATTACAATTACTGCTACTGATGAGGGCTCTCCGCCTTTATCTTCCACTAAGAATATTCACTTGACTGTAGCTGACGTCAATGATAATCCACCTGTATTTCAGCAGCAGAATTACAGAGCTCATGTGCAAGAAAATAACAAAGCAGGCTCCTCTATTTGTTCAGTATCAGCTACAGACCCGGACTGGAGACAGAATGGCACTGTAGTTTATTCTCTGTTGTCCTCTGATGTCAATGGCGCACCGGTGTCCTCCTTTTTATCCATTAACGGAGACACCGGGGTCATTCATGCCATCAGGTCGTTTGATTACGAGCAGATGAAAAGTTTCAAAGTGCTCGTGTTAGCCAGAGACAACGGGTCTCCTCCTCTGAGCAGTAACGTGACCGTGAGTGTCTTCATATCGGATGAGAATGACAACTCTCCTCAGATATTATACCCCTCTCCGGAGGGAAACTCCTTCATGACCGAGATGGTGCCCAAAGCTGCGCAGGCGCGCTCCCTGGTCTCCAAGGTGATCGCCGTGGACGCGGATTCCGGGCAGAACGCGTGGCTCTCGTATCACATCATTAAAGCGACTGATCCGGGACTTTTCACTATCGGTGTCCACAGCGGAGAGATCAGGACGCAGCGGGACATTTCTGAATCTGACAGCATGAAGCAGAACCTTATTGTGTCAGTCAGAGATAACGGACAGCCCTCTCTCTCAGCCACGTGCGCACTGTATTTACTTGTATCAGATAACTTGGCTGAAGTGCCAGAACTGAAAGACATGTCTCATGACGAGAGCAGCTCCAAACTGACGTTTTATTTGATCATCGCGCTGGTGTCCGTCTCCACTTTCTTCCTGACCTTCATCATCATCATCCTGGCCGTGAGGTTTTGTCGCAGGAGAAAGCCCAGACTGTTGTTTGATGGAGCTGTAGCCATTCCCAGCGCGTATCTGCCTCCAAATTACGCAGAGGTGGAGGGCGCGGGAACTCTCCGCAGCGCCTACAATTATGACGCATACCTGACCACGGGCTCGCGCACTAGTGACTTCAAGTTCGTCAGATCTTATAATGATGGCACGCTGACTGCTGACCTGACTCTGAGGAAGACTCAGTCCTCTGTGGATGATCTGGAAGGACTCGATGCAGAAATCACTGATTCCTTTCAGGTAGGACAAAGGATTTCTTTAACAAAACTATTTAAAAGATTGTTTATTTATTTATTTATTTATTTTTATTTTTTTGCTTATTTTGTTTTGTGTTGGTTGACTGCTCTTTTTCTTAACTGTGCTCAGTTTATTTGCACATCGCCAAAGTTTTTCCAAAAGCTTTATCGTTTGAGCTACATTAACTTATTTTATGGCTCATTTGAAGTAACGAAAGTATAGGATTAAGTGACCCATGCGCATTATTTTTTGTAATCGTAATATTATGATGTGTTCTACAAAGCTTTTGACCTTTTTTTTGGGCAGTTTTGGATTAGCTATTATCAATTTTGTTGTTTATGTGTTTGCAACGTTTTTAAATGTTTTAGAGATAATTTTCGCATTTATAGGTATTATTTTTATGAATATTTCCGTCAGGCTGGTTAGTTTAAAACATTATTCATCTTCATGTTGTGTGTTCATGGTCTATGTGAATTCTGCTGTTAATAAGTCTGTGTTATAACGTAGATGTGTGATGTGGGTAATTTGGTACTTTTATTTATCGTTTGTATGTATTTTATAAGCTGTTTTTAAGTGCGTATTCCGCTAAGTAACGTTTTCTAAAAGTTTTTTATTTATTTATTTAATTTTTTTTTATTATTTGAATTAAAGGCCTGTGGAAATTTAAAAAATAGTTTGTAAACACACAACTTTTTTCCAACTTGCTTCGTAATCTAGTTGATTAAAAACTAAAGTTTTGTCCCAAATATATTTAAATGATATGTGATAGCTGTTCTTTTTAAACGTCACAAATGTTCTGGTTATTTTAGTTATAAATCATGATCGTAGGAGTGTTTGGATAGTGAATATATAGTTATATTACATTTTTTAGAACTGATGCTACAAAAATTAAATAAATAAATATATAAGAAAAGAAAGAAAGAAAGAAAGAAAGAGAGAGAGAAAGAAAAGGTGTCGCATTAGGGGTCATATTTATGTCATTCTGCTCCTTTTTGCTTGTTGCGTATTTTACAGATGTTTTTGATCCATTTTCATTTAATTTTATGGTTACACTTAATTACACCTTTGCATTATGTTTATCTAATAAATTACCTTATTTTGTTAATCTTGCTTTGCATCGGGAGATAGTTCAGTAAGATAAAACAAGTATTTCCACCATTTTTTATTTTTGAAACTTTCATTTTTTTTGATTTTTAATACTCAAATATAAACGTTGTGTATTTTTATTTTACTCTAGTAAGTTTTTACCATACTTGTACTTTTTAGTATAAATTCGCTGAAGATTGCGTTCAGGTTTTTGCTGTTGCTGTCCGTGATGCTGCACTGGCTGGGACCATTGGTAGTTTTCTTCTCGGTTGTATCTCTCTGTCCTTATGGCCTTTTACTTTTTGGTATAGAGTAATACTTATATATATATTTACTTGTTGTCTTTGTCTTGCGCTACAGATAGTTATTTGGCGCCTGGTTACGTTGCAAAATAAATGGAACATTTGCTAAATAAACTCTCGGCATCAATGCAATACAATGTTCTTTAAACACTTAAAGCTGTCAGAAGCTTTAATGTCTTGCAGTTTCTTTTTTCAACTCAAAGCGTCGCTATTTACCTGCAAAACCTTTACTAGGTTCAGTGCATATGTCTCCACCCTGCTTATGCTAAAGAGCTGCCAGTTCCTCAGTTACAGAAAATCGTCGACGGTGGCGAGGCCATGAATCACGCAGTTAGGCTGCTATTTTATACGTTTAACTGTAAATTTGTTTCGTTTTTCGTGTTAATAGCGGGATTTCCTTGGGATTAATTTTTGCTAAAAGTCTTGGGCATTTTAAAGGCTCTGCCTTGCTGCTGAGATGTTCAGTCTTTTGTTCTTCGTGCTGATGGCGCACAGCGCTTATGGAGACGTGAGCTATTCTTTCCCGGAGGAGATGAAACGCGGATCTGTGATTGGAAATATAGCGAAGGATCTCGGACTTGATATAAACAGACTGTCATCTCGTAAAGCTCGCATTGATACTGAAGGTAACAGAAAACGATACTGTGACATTAATTTGAACACTGGAGAGCTGACCGTAGCGGAGAGAATCGACAGAGAGGAGATTTGCGGAAAGAAAGCTTTGTGCGTTGTAAAACAGCAGCTCGAATTGGAAAATCCTTTAGAGCTCCATCATTTCATTCTTAATATTCAGGACATTAATGATTATTCTCCACAATTCAAAGAAAGTGTTATTAAATTCGAAATAGGGGAATCAGCAGACAAAGGATCTCGTTATTTATTAGAAGAGGCGTATGATGCGGATATTGGAATGAATTCAGTGCAGTCATATACACTTCAGAACAATGAACACTTTCTACTAAATGTTATTACTAAAGAACATGGAAGAAAATATAGCGAGCTCGTGCTGAATAAAGAGCTGGATCGTGAGCAGCAGAAAGAGGTGACTTTAATTCTGACTGCGGTAGACGGCGGGACTCCACCGAGATCAGGTACTGTAGCCATACACGTCACTGTGCTGGATGCTAATGATAATGCTCCAGTCTTTAGTCAGGCCGTCTATAAAGTCAGTCTGCCTGAAAATTCCCCTGTAGATACTGTAGTGGTGACAGTGAGCGCTACTGATGCTGACGAGGGACAAAATGGAGTTGTAAATTATGGATTTGGTCATGTTTCTCAAAAGATCCTGCAGTTATTTGTTCTTGATTCAGTGTCTGGTGTGATCAAACTAATTGGAACGATTGATTATGAAGATGAGAGTATAATCGAGCTTCCCGTTCAAGCCAAAGATGGTCAGGGATTGGCCAGTTATTCCAATGTATTAATAGATATTGTTGATGCCAATGATAACGCACCGATAATAATACTTAAATCTCTGAACAGTCCCATTCCTGAGAGCGCGTTTCCCGGTACAGAGGTTGGCATCATTAATGTGCAGGACAGAGACTCTGAGAATAACGGACAGGTGCGCTGCTCCATTCAGCAAAACGTCCCATTTAAACTCGTGCCTTCAATCAAAAATTACTATTCTCTGGTGACCACAGGTGAATTAGACCGCGAGCTGCTCTCTGAATATAATATTACAATTACTGCTACTGATGAGGGCTCTCCGCCTTTATCTTCCACTAAGAATATTCACTTGACTGTAGCTGACGTCAATGATAATCCACCTGTATTTCAGCAGCAGAATTACAGAGCTCATGTGCAAGAAAATAACAAAGCAGGCTCCTCTATTTGTTCAGTATCAGCTACAGACCCGGACTGGAGACAGAATGGCACTGTAGTTTATTCTCTGTTGTCCTCTGATGTCAATGGCGCACCGGTGTCCTCCTTTTTATCCATTAACGGAGACACCGGGGTCATTCATGCCGTCAGGTCGTTTGATTACGAGCAGATGAAAAGTTTCAAAGTGCTCGTGTTAGCCAGAGACAACGGATCTCCTCCTCTGAGCAGTAACGTGACCGTGAGTGTCTTCATATCGGATGAGAATGACAACTCTCCTCAGATATTATACCCCTCTCCGGAGGGAAACTCCTTCATGACCGAGTTGGTCCCCAAAACCGCGCAGGCGCGCTCCCTGGTCTCCAAGGTGATCGCCGTGGACGCGGATTCCGGGCAGAACGCGTGGCTCTCGTATCACATCATTAAAGCGACTGATCCGGGACTTTTCACTATCGGTGTCCACAGCGGAGAGATCAGGACGCAGCGGGACATTTCTGAATCTGACAGCATGAAGCAGAACCTTATTGTGTCAGTCAGAGATAACGGACAGCCCTCTCTCTCAGCCACGTGCGCACTGTATTTACTTGTATCAGATAACTTGGCTGAAGTGCCAGAACTGAAAGACATGTCTCATGACGAGAGCAGCTCCAAACTGACGTTTTATTTGATCATCGCGCTGGTGTCCGTCTCCACTTTCTTCCTGACCTTCATCATCATCATCCTGGCCGTGAGGTTTTGTCGCAGGAGAAAGCCCAGACTGTTGTTTGATGGAGCTGTAGCCATTCCCAGCGCGTATCTGCCTCCAAATTACGCAGAGGTGGAGGGCGCGGGAACTCTCCGCAGCGCCTACAATTATGACGCATACCTGACCACGGGCTCGCGCACTAGTGACTTCAAGTTCGTCAGATCTTATAATGATGGCACGCTGACTGCTGACCTGACTCTAAGGAAGACTCAGTCCTCTGTGGATGACCTGGAAGGGCTCGATGCAGAAATCACTGATTCGTTTCAGGTAGGACAAAGGATTATGGTTTTAAGGGCGTTTTGTTATTTTTATTTACTTATTTTATTATTTTAGTGAACTGCTGTTTTTTACACTGTTCTCAGTTTTTGTTTTTATTGGCACATCAAGTGACTTTTTCAGAAAGCTTTATCGCAGAGGCTGCATTAAAATGTTTTAATGTTCAATATTAGCAAAAGTATGAAATTAAGTGGTCCATGCACATTTGTTCATGCATTCGTAATATATGTGGCATTCACAACCTATTTGCACTTGTTTGGGCATATTATTATTTCTGGTATAGCTAGTATCAGTTTTTTTGTGTGTTTGTTCGTTTGCAAAGATTTAAACGATTTCAAGGATAATTATCGCATTCAAAATTGTTTTTTTTTTCACCCGAATCTTACAGTCAAGCTAGTTAGTGTAACACATTATCCATCTTCGTTGTCGTCTGTGTGGATTCTGCTGATATTAAGTCTGTGTTGTAAACTAGATGTGTGATAGTATGGGCATTTATTTTATTTATTTTTTTGGTAGTTTTGTTTATTTTTATGTATTTTATCAGCAGTTTATGAAGTCAGTAGTTGAATATTTGAAACGTTTTTTGACATCTGAATCAAAGTGGTGTGGCATTGTCTTGATAAATCTTTTTTTTTATTATTATTTGTGCGCACTAAATTTTCTGTCCAACTTGCTTCGTACTCTAGCTGCAGTGAGTTTTCTAAAAATGCTTTGCTCTTTAGCGTGCTCCCTTTATTCCTTTTGTCGTTTATATAAAATAATAGTTCTGTTTAAGTTTGTTTGTCATAATCTGTTTGAATAAATCTCAAATACATGTTATTTTGCCAAATAAAAAAGTGGCCACATTAATAAACAAAGCTGGATGTGCATTAGCTGTCAATTATATTGGCAGAAGTCGCAGGGTTAAGTGCAAAAAAAAAAAAAAAAAATACAGTGAAGAGAATTTGATTGAGTTAGTTTTGTTTTAATTATATTTAAATGATGTATGATTGCATTGTTTTCCCAGAGATGGGTTGCGGCTGGAAGGGCATTCGCTGCGTAAAAACGTTCTGGATAAGTTGGTGGTTCATACCGCTGTGGCAACCCCAAACTAATAAAGGGACTAAGCCGAAAAGAAACTGAATGAATGAATGATTGCATTGTTGTTGTTGTTTTTAATGAAACGTAACAAATGTTCATAATTGATTAGTTATAAATCATGTTCAATGATCATATTAGTGAACAAATAGTGAACTCATAAGTATAATATTAGTATTACTGATATTTAGAAAGAAATACAGGGTGTCACTGTATTGGGGTATATTTATTTCACCCTTCTCTATTTGAATTATTTCATGCACTTTACAGATGTTGTTCATCTTTTTCATTTTATTGTATATTTCCACTTTTACTAAACCTCTGCATGTCTGTCTATCTATTCCTTTATTATATTCAGTTTGCTTAGCGTTTGAGGATATTTTAGTATAGGATAGACTGAAATGTGTGTTTTTAACAGACATTTGTACTTTTAATTAAGGGGAAATATTTATAGAGTATCAGGTTCAGGTTTTCGCTGTTGCTGTCCATGGTGCTGCACTTGCTTTGACTTTGGTATGTTGCTGCTGTATTGTAGCTCTCTGTCCTTATGGCCTTTATATGGATTTTACTTTGTTATAGGGTTATTTACTCATTCTGTTTTTATCTCTTGCTCCACATAAAGTCGTGCTGCTAACATTTTTTTGACGCCTCAAGTTTCATAACAAAATAAGTAGCCCGTCTGCTAAATAAATATTTCGCATCAGTCCTTTGTAATGTTCTTTTAACACTTAAAGCTGTCAGAAGCTTTAATGTCATGCAGTTTCTTTTTTTCAACTCACAGTGTCGCTGTTTAACTGCATAACCTTTACTCTGTTCAGTGCAAATGTCTCCACCCTGCTTATGCTAAAGAGCTGCCAGTTCCTCAGTTACAAAAAATCGTCGACGGTGGCAAGGCCACATTTCAAGCTGTTAGTCTGTTCTTTTATACATTTAATTGTACATTTGTTTCGTTTTTCGTGTTAATAGCAAGTTTTCCCTGGGATTCATTTTTGCTTAATGTCTTGGGCATTTCAAAAGCTCTGCTTTGCTGCTGAGATGTTCGTTCTTTTGTTCTTCGTGCTGATGGCGCACAGCGCTTATGGAGACGTGAGCTATTCTTTCCCGGAGGAGATGAAACGCGGATCTGTGATTGGAAATATAGCGAAGGATCTCGGACTCGATGTGAAAAGACTGTTATCTCGTAAAGCTCGCATTGATGCTGAAGGTAACAGAAAACGATATTGTGACATAAATCTGAACACTGGAGAGCTGACGGTAGCGGAGAGAATCGACAGAGAGGGGCTTTGTGGAAAAAAATCGTCCTGCGTTCTTAAACAGGAGCTCGTGCTGGAAAATCCTTTAGAGCTGCATCGCTTTATTTTTAACATTGAAGACATTAATGATAATTCACCACAATTTAAAGAAAGTGTCATTAAATTTGAAATGCACGAGTTGGCAGATAAAGGATCTCGTTATTTATTAGATGAGGCTCATGATGCGGATATTGGTATGAATTCAGTGCAGACATATACTCTTCAGAATAATGAACACTTTCTCCTTAGTGTATTAACGCGTCCAAATGGAAGAAAATATGGCGAACTCGTGCTGAATAAAGAGCTGGATCGTGAGCAGCAGAAAGAGGTGACTTTAATTCTGACTGCGGTAGACGGCGGGACTCCACCGAGATCAGGTACTGTAGCCATACACGTCACTGTGCTGGATGCTAATGATAATGCTCCAGTCTTTAGTCAGGCCGTCTATAAAGTCAGTCTGCCTGAAAATTCCCCTGTAGATACTGTAGTGGTGACAGTGAGCGCTACTGATGCTGACGAGGGACAAAATGGAGAAGTGACCTATGCATTTGGTCATTTATCCGAAGGTTTGTTGGATATATTTTCTCTCAATTCGTTGTCTGGAGAGATTAAACTTACAGGTATGATTGATTACGAGGAGGAGACTTTAATTGAACTACCAGTTCAAGCCAAAGATGGCCAAGGGCTCGCCAATCATTGTACTGTATTAATAGATGTTATTGATGTCAATGATAACGCTCCTATAATAATAATTCAATCACTGAATAGTCCAGTTGCTGAGAGCTCGTTACCCGGTACAGAGGTTGGCATCATTAATGTGCAGGACAGAGACTCTGAGAATAACGGACAGGTGCGCTGCTCCATTCAGCAAAACGTCCCATTTAAACTCGTGCCTTCAATCAAAAATTACTATTCTCTGGTGACCACAGGTGAATTAGACCGCGAGCTGCTCTCTGAATATAATATTACAATTACTGCTACTGATGAGGGCTCTCCGCCTTTATCTTCCACTAAGAATATTCACTTGACTGTAGCTGACGTCAATGATAATCCACCTGTATTTCAGCAGCAGAATTACAGAGCTCATGTGCAAGAAAATAACAAAGCAGGCTCCTCTATTTGTTCAGTATCAGCTACAGACCCGGACTGGAGACAGAATGGCACTGTAGTTTATTCTCTGTTGTCCTCTGATGTCAATGGCGCACCGGTGTCCTCCTTTTTATCCATTAACGGAGACACCGGGGTCATTCATGCCGTCAGGTCGTTTGATTACGAGCAGATGAAAAGTTTCAAAGTGCTCGTGTTAGCCAGAGACAACGGGTCTCCTCCTCTGAGCAGTAACGTGACCGTGAGTGTCTTCATATCGGATAAGAATGACAACTCTCCTCAGATATTATACCCCTCTCCGGAGGGAAACTCCTTCATGACCGAGATGGTGCCCAAAGCTGCGCAGGCGCGCTCGCTGGTCTCCAAGGTGATCGCCGTGGACGCGGATTCCGGGCAGAACGCGTGGCTCTCGTATCACATCATTAAAGCGACTGATCCGGGACTTTTCACTATCGGTGTCCACAGCGGAGAGATCAGGACGCAGCGGGACATTTCTGAATCTGACAGCATGAAGCAGAACCTTATTGTGTCAGTCAGAGATAACGGACAGCCCTCTCTCTCAGCCACGTGCGCACTGTATTTACTTGTATCAGATAACTTGGCTGAAGTGCCAGAACTGAAAGACATGTCTCATGACGAGAGCAGCTCCAAACTGACGTTTTATTTGATCATCGCGCTGGTGTCCGTCTCCACTTTCTTCCTGACCTTCATCATCATCATCCTGGCCGTGAGGTTTTGTCGCAGGAGAAAGCCCAGACTGTTGTTTGATGGAGCTGTAGCCATTCCCAGCGCGTATCTGCCTCCAAATTACGCAGAGGTGGAGGGCGCGGGAACTCTCCGCAGCGCCTACAATTATGACGCATACCTGACCACGGGCTCGCGCACTAGTGACTTCAAGTTCGTCAGATCTTATAATGATGGCACGCTGACTGCTGACCTGACTCTGAGAAAGACTCAGTCTTCTGTGGATGATCTGGAAGGACTCGATGCAGAAATCAGTGATTCCTTTCAGGTAGGACCATTTCTCTAAAAACTATTTGGTGGAATTACTTAATTTTGTCTTGGTTTACCAGCCCCCTCGTAATTTTCTTGACAGATCACACGGCTTTTTCAAATGCTCTATTAGGACAGGGATTATTCTCAAAAGATCTGAAAATAATTATATTAAGTGCTGTTTTTTCGTCATGGATGTGTAGTTGTTTTTGACGTGGCTTTCTTTTTTTTCTTTCTTTCTTTCTTTCTTTCTTTCTTTATTTATTTATTTATTTATTTATTTATTTATTTATTTATTTATTTATTTATTTATTTATTTATTTTCCCAGCCAGTGGGTGCTCCTGAGAATTTAGAGCTTCAAATGTTGTATATTAGCGATCAAATAAATTTTATTCTTGTCAACGTTGTCAGTTCATGTCATGTCTTTTTAATAATTTATGCAAAATATTTCCCTGTGTATTAAGTCTGTGTGCTTGTTTCATTTTTCTTAAAATCTCACCTAATTTTTATATTATTTAATAAGGTATTTGTAATTTTCTCGTAAGTGAAATCGTTTAAACATCATACTTAGTTTGACTGGCTATTGGCAGTATTTTTATTGGAAATTGAGTGACCAAGTGCTCACACTCACACACGACTTCTCTGCATCTTTCGTCCTAATATTTATTCTCAAACTATTGAGTCTAAGTAGTGCAGTTTTATTCATATTTGTGAATTGGTTTGTATTTATGCCTAAGCGATCAGAATATAAATGAAATGGTTCAGGTGTTTGCTGTTGCTGTCCACGGTCCTGCACTAGCTTTACTCTTGCTGTTTGAAGAATTTGCTCCTATATTGTTGCTTTCTCTCCTTCTTTTAAATACATTAAATTAATCTTTATATTTCTCTTTAAAGATAGTGTCTCTGCTAGGTTATGTTTGTTCATTTGCATTATAAAATAAGTATATATTTGATAATTATCAGTACCTTTTGTGCATTATTCAATGAGTTTCTCCTCTTGGAATTATTATTGCAATGCAGTTTCTTATTTTAACTCAAAGGGTCGCTGTTCGCCTGCAGAATCACAGATATATTATATGTTCACATTTCTCCAACCTGCTTGTGATGTCATATACAGAGCTTGAAGCTCACAATTCTAGAACGCCCTCGACGGTGATGGAACAACATATCCGCCATTGAGAATAATTGTTTTAGAAATATTTGTTTATTTTATATGTTAAGTGTTTTGTTTTTTTAGGATTGCGTTTCTGAAGCATTGCAAACGGTTCTGTGTTGCTGCTGAGATGTTTGGTCTTTTGTTCTTTGTGCTGATGGCGCACAGCGCTTATGGAGACGTGAGCTATTCTTTCCCGGAGGAGATGAAACGCGGATCTGTGATTGGAAATATAGCGAAGGATCTCGGACTGGATGTGAACAGACTATCATTTCGTAAGGCTCGCATTGATACTGAAGGTAACCGAAAACGATATTGTGACATTAATCTGAATACTGGAGAGCTGACCGTAGCGGAGAGAATCGACAGAGAAGGGCTTTGTGGAAGGAAAGCTTCATGCGTTATAAACCAGGGTTTTGTTCTGGAAACTCCATTAGAACTTCATAGATTTAGTCTAAATATTGAGGACATGAATGATAATTCACCACAATTTAAACAAAGTGTGATCAAATTTGAAATTAGAGAGTCAGCAGACAAAGGATCTCGTTATTTGTTAGATGAGGCTCATGATGCGGATATTGGTATGAATTCAGTGCAGTCATATGCTTTACAAGAAAATGAGCATTTTATTCTTAATGTATTAACTCGTCCTAATGGAAGAAAATATGGCGAACTCGTGCTGAATAAAGAGATGGATCGTGAGCAGCAGAAAGAGGTGACTTTAATTCTGACTGCGGTAGACGGCGGGACTCCACCGAGATCAGGTACTGTAGCCATACACGTCACTGTGCTGGATGCTAATGATAATGCTCCAGTCTTTAGTCAGGCCGTCTATAAAGTCAGTCTGCCTGAAAATTCCCCTGTAGATACTGTAGTGGTGACAGTGAGCGCTACTGATGCTGACGAGGGACAAAATGGAGAAGTGACCTATGAGTTTGGTCATCTGTCTGAAGGCTTACTGGATATATTTATTCTTAATTCGTTGTCTGGTGAAATTAAACTTACAGGATTTATCGATTACGAGGAGGAGAGTTTAATTGAACTACCAGTTCAGGCCAAAGATGGTCAAGGGCTCGCCAATCATTGTACTGTATTAATAGAAGTTATTGACATTAATGATAACGCACCTGTAATATTGCTTAATTCGCTGAATAGTCCAGTTCCTGAGAGCTCGTTACCCGGTACAGAGGTTGGCATCATTAATGTGCAGGACAGAGACTCTGAGAATAACGGACAGGTGCGCTGCTCCATTCAGCAAAACGTCCCATTTAAACTCGTGCCTTCAATCAAAAATTACTATTCTCTGGTGACCACAGGTGAATTAGACCGCGAGCTGCTCTCTGAATATAATATTACAATTACTGCTACTGATGAGGGCTCTCCGCCTTTATCTTCCACTAAGAATATTCACTTGACTGTAGCTGACGTCAATGATAATCCACCTGTATTTCAGCAGCAGAATTACAGAGCTCATGTGCAAGAAAATAACAAAGCAGGCTCCTCTATTTGTTCAGTATCAGCTACAGACCCGGACTGGAGACAGAATGGCACTGTAGTTTATTCTCTGTTGTCCTCTGATGTCAATGGCGCACCGGTGTCCTCCTTTTTATCCATTAACGGAGACACCGGGGTCATTCATGCCGTCAGGTCGTTTGATTACGAGCAGATGAAAAGTTTCAAAGCGCTCGTGTTAGCCAGAGACAACGGGTCTCCTCCTCTGAGCAGTAACGTGACCGTGAGTGTCTTCATATCGGATGAGAATGACAACTCTCCTCAGATATTATACCCCTCTCCGGAGGGAAACTCCTTCATGACCGAGATGGTGCCCAAAGCTGCGCAGGCGCGCTCCCTGGTCTCCAAGGTGATCGCCGTGGACGCGGATTCCGGGCAGAACGCGTGGCTCTCGTATCACATCATTAAAGCGACTGATCCGGGACTTTTCACTATCGGTGTCCACAGCGGAGAGATCAGGACGCAGCGGGACATTTCTGAATCTGACAGCATGAAGCAGAACCTTATAGTGTCAGTCAGAGATAACGGACAGCCCTCTCTCTCAGCCACGTGCGCACTGTATTTACTTGTATCAGATAACTTGGCTGAAGTGCCAGAACTGAAAGACATGTCTCATGACGAGAGCAGCTCCAAACTGACGTTTTATTTGATCATCGCGCTGGTGTCCGTCTCCACTTTCTTCCTGACCTTCATCATCATCATCCTGGCCGTGAGGTTTTGTCGCAGGAGAAAGCCCAGACTGTTGTTTGATGGAGCTGTAGCCATTCCCAGCGCGTATCTGCCTCCAAATTACGCAGAGGTGGAGGGCGCGGGAACTCTCCGCAGCGCCTACAATTATGACGCATACCTGACCACGGGCTCGCGCACTAGTGACTTCAAGTTCGTCAGATCTTATAATGATGGCACGCTGACTGCTGACCTGACTCTGAGAAAGACTCAGTCCTCTGTGGATGATCTGGAAGGACTCGATGCAGAAATTAATGAATCATTTCAGGTAGGACTACAAAATGTTTTACAGTAATAGTTTTTTTTTAATAGATTTTATTTTAAAATCAAACAAAGTATTTTTTTTTGTTGACATCATTAATATCTATGTTTTTGTATAAAGGTTCACGTGTCATAAGTACTTTACGCAATTTCTAATTTTTGGACTTTCAAGTTCTGTTCTAGTGTTGACGTTTTCATTATTACACGGAATTTAAGTTATTGTATCGATTCCAAACCATGAGAAATTACAGCTGAACATGTGAATTGCTTACCCGTAGTCGCATTGTTCCTGATTTAAAAGCATTTATTCCATAAATGTTATTTGTTTTCTTTTAAGATCATGGAAGTAGCTCATGTAAAGGTGTGAATACCAGTGCCTTGCGCAATGTTGGTGAGATTCTCTATCCTTTTATTCACAAAATTTTGGGACTTGAACTGGTTGTTTTTCGTGTTACATTTTATGTGGAATAAAAAAATAACAAGGTTATGGTACTAATCGCTGCTTAATTCATAAGTATACGTTAATCAAAAAGGACTATTACCTATTTGCTTTACATCGTTTAATATCGGTTAGGATTCCTCACATTACGGATGTATATCATATTTTTACCGAACATATGATCTTAAATAAGCTTGCTTTCCTTTGGAATTCGTTAACTGATCTTATTAAGTTGTAATATTTAAAATGTTTTAGTAATGCTATTGTTTCTTATTCATTTCTGAAAATTGTGAAAAATATGATCTTGAAGGACTTTACGTGGACATGAAATCTTTTTTAATAGTATTAACATTTGTTTCGTTTACCCTGAGTTTACGCTACAAAAGTACATTTATAATTTGACTAATTGTCTTTGCTGACGACGGGCACTTTAATATAATGAGGTTATGAGGCTCGTTAAAGCGGTTTAGGCGCACGAACATTCCTGAGGCTCAGTTTAAAGAGTGTATATTTCCACAGCTCATATATGCTTGCGTGACATATATTTGGGTTTCTAATAGTTGTTTTTTAGATTGTTTGTGGCATTTAAAATTCGGAAATTGAACACTTTCAGTTTACAAGTTGTTTTTAAAGCATGTTATCTTGTTGTCTGAACTCAGTTTGTCTCCAATTGATTCAGATTTTTTTTTTGTCAACCAGTACATAACAAAATATTGTTTTTTGCAGTTTTGCATTTATCTAATGATCCTTTATGTGAAACATGGCTTTTAAAATGAGCCAAATACCTATTTCAGGACTTTTGAACATCCTTTTTATAGGATCAAATAGCAGAGCAGTTCTCATGTTGCTGCCCATGGTGCTGCACTGGCATGAACCCTTTAATTTCAGTGATTTTACTTCTATAATTCGGTCTTCATATCACTGTTTTAGTATCGTATATGTGTTTTATTTATCCACACTGTTCAAATAACACTTCTGGACTTTCTTGTTTCCCAAAATAGTATTTAGTGTATATCTATCAGAAACAGAATTGTAATGCAGTCTTTTATTTCAACTCCAAGTGTCGCTCTTCACCCGTAAAACCATGCATGTCCATCTGTATGCCTTTCTCCACCCTGCTTGTGATGTCATACACCGGGCTTTGAGCTCTTCTCTCTGAAAGTCGTCGACGCGTGGCTGGCTTCAATTTATTTCTAATTCTAGAAATTTACATTTATTTTGTTTATAAATATTATTGCACGTTTGCTTATGAGTTGCTGCGTATGATAATGTCTTGGGCGTTTCAACGGTTCTGTGTTGCTGCTGAGATGTTTGGTCTTTTGTTCTTCGTGCTGATGGCGCACAGCGCTTATGGAGACGTGAGCTATTCTTTCCCGGAGGAGATGAAACGCGGATCTGTGATTGGGAATATAGCGAAGGATCTCGGGCTAGATGTGAACAGACTTTCCTTTCGTAAGGCTCGCATTGATACAGAGGGTAACAGAAAACGATATTGTGACATTAATCTGAATACTGGAGAGCTGACCGTAGCGGAGAGAATCGACAGAGAGGAGATTTGTGGCGACAGGGCTTCATGTGTTTTAAAATTTGAGTTCATGCTGGAAGATCCATTAGAGCTGCACCGCGTTTCACTGCAAATTCAGGATATTAACGACAACTCGCCTGTTTTCTCAAATGATTTGATTACATTTGAAATTAGCGAGTCTGCCATCCGAGGGACTCGTTATCGTCTAAATGCGGCGCATGATGCTGATGTAGGACAGAATGCAGTGCAGAGATACAGTCTACAGAAGAATGACAATTTTCAGCTGGCTATAAATTCAGATGTGCACGGGGAAAAGAGTTTAGAATTACTGCTAGAGAAAGAGCTGGACCGTGAGCAGCAGAAAGAGGTGACTTTAATTCTGACTGCGGTAGACGGCGGGACTCCACCGAGATCAGGTACTGTAGCCATACACGTCACTGTGCTGGATGCTAATGATAATGCTCCAGTCTTTAGTCAGGCCGTCTATAAAGTCAGTCTGCCTGAAAATTCCCCTGTAGATACTGTAGTGGTGACAGTGAGCGCTACTGATGCTGACGAGGGACAAAATGGAGAAGTGACGTATGCATTCAGTCGTATATCTGACAAAGCTAAAAAGATGTTTTCACTGGATAAAAATACAGGTGATGTTCGCATTGCAGGTGCACTTGATTTTGAAGATGAAGCAGTTTACGAATTACGAGTTGAAGGCAAAGATGTATTTGGTTTGTCTAGTGACGCAAAAGTTGTAATAAATCTCTCAGATGTTAATGACAATGCTCCTGAGATACGTTTGAAATCTTTGCGTAGTCCAGTTCCTGAGAGCGCGTTACCCGGTACAGAAGTTGGCATTATTAATGTGCAGGACAGAGACTCTGAGAATAACGGACAGGTGCGCTGCTCCATTCAGCAAAACGTCCCATTTAAACTCGTGCCTTCAATCAAAAATTACTATTCTCTGGTGACCACAGGTGAATTAGACCGCGAGCTGCTCTCTGAATATAATATTACAATTACTGCTACTGATGAGGGCTCTCCGCCTTTATCTTCCACTAAGAATATTCACTTGACTGTAGCTGACGTCAATGATAATCCACCTGTATTTCAGCAGCAGAATTACAGAGCTCATGTGCAAGAAAATAACAAAGCAGGCTCCTCTATTTGTTCAGTATCAGCTACAGACCCGGACTGGAGACAGAATGGCACTGTAGTTTATTCTCTGTTGTCCTCTGATGTCAATGGCGCACCGGTGTCCTCCTTTTTATCCATTAACGGAGACACCGGGGTCATTCATGCCGTCAGGTCGTTTGATTACGAGCAGATGAAAAGTTTCAAAGTGCTCGTGTTAGCCAGAGACAACGGGTCTCCTCCTCTGAGCAGTAACGTGACCGTGAGTGTCTTCATATCGGATGAGAATGACAACTCTCCTCAGATATTATACCCCTCTCCGGAGGGAAACTCCTTCATGACCGAGATGGTGCCCAAAGCTGCGCAGGCGCGCTCCCTGGTCTCCAAGGTGATCGCCGTGGACGCGGATTCCGGGCAGAACGCGTGGCTCTCGTATCACATCATTAAAGCGACTGATCCGGGACTTTTCACTATCGGTGTCCACAGCGGAGAGATCAGGACGCAGCGGGACATTTCTGAATCTGATAGCATGAAGCAGAACCTTATTGTGTCAGTCAGAGATAACGGACAGCCCTCTCTCTCAGCCACGTGCGCACTGTATTTACTTGTATCAGATAACTTGGCTGAAGTGCCAGAACTGAAAGACATGTCTCATGACGAGAGCAGCTCCAAACTGACGTTTTATTTGATCATCGCGCTGGTGTCCGTCTCCACTTTCTTCCTGACCTTCATCATCATCATCCTGGCCGTGAGGTTTTGTCGCAGGAGAAAGCCCAGACTGTTGTTTGATGGAGCTGTAGCCATTCCCAGCGCGTATCTGCCTCCAAATTACGCAGAGGTGGAGGGCGCGGGAACTCTCCGCAGCGCCTACAATTATGACGCATACCTGACCACGGGCTCGCGCACTAGTGACTTCAAGTTCGTCAGATCTTATAATGATGGCACGCGGACTGCTGACCTGACTCTGAGGAAGACTCAGTCTTCTGTGGATGATCTAGAAGGACTTGATGCTGAAGTGAATGATTCCTTTCAGGTAAGATTACGATTTCCCAGCTTAAATAATTTGGCGATTTTAAATGCGTTTTCTTTAGTCCTGTTTTCGTTCTATATTCTTTTTTTGTCACATCAGGTTGCTCTTTTATATTTTTATTATAGAAACATGTTTTTGTTTAGACTTTACTTATATTCTAAATACAAAATTTTACATTTATACACTTTCCATGCCTTGTACACGCATTAGTATCTCAAATGACTTTAATATTTGTTAGCCATTATTATTATTATTATTATTATTATTATTATTATTATTATTATTATTATTATTATTATTATTATTATTGTTGTTTTCATTTTTTTTGCATAGTTTCTCTTTGGAGGAATGTTAAAATTATGCTCACTTTAACTTAAAATTCATAATTTTGTGTGAATCTTTGAGGTTTACAATTTTAACTGAGTTTGTGATAATGTTTTAGCATTTCATAACTTTTTATAGGTCTGCTTTATGTGCAGTTTTGCAACTCAATAGGTTTTATTAAAGCATTATTTGGTGAGGAAACTCTTTTATACCTCCTTTTAATCTGATTATTAATAACAGTCATTTATTAATTTGAAATTGAGGTATCTTGCTTCACAATGAAGTTAAATAATATAGTATATTGTCGTGTATCTTGGATCCTTGACAGTGTTTAATTATTTATTTATTTTATTTTATTTGTTTGTTTGTTTACTTTATATTTTGTTTATTTTGCTGTTATTAAATAATTTTTGTATGAAACTATTAGCAAAAACAAGCATACAAACAAACAAAAGAGACTGGTGGGGGTTTACCGGTTGCTGTCCATGGTGCTGCTCTTGCATTTATTCTTGGCGTTTGGGGGTTTTGCTCCAACATATTGTAGCTATTTTTCTTTTGTGGCATTTCCATTTTTTTCTCGAGTAGTTTACATGCAGTAGTTGTGTTTATCTTACACTCTGTTGACAATGTTGCTACAGACTTCTTTGCTGGGCTGCGTTTCCCAAAAGCATCGTAAGCCTAAGAAGTTCGTAGAAATGATCGTACGACTGATCTTAATATTACGGTCTGTTTCCCAAAAGCATCGTAACTTAAGTAGCACTTGAAAATCTTAGTGGATCTACGAGTGCTCTGGAGTAATCGTAAAGCCTTAAGTGCATCGTAAGGAGACAGAGTTATGAGGGCACCTGCTGGACAACCGGCAAATTGCACCTACAATTTACTTCTCTTCAAAGTCATTATTCATTTTATTTGTACGTATATCTCTATTCATTTATATTTTCTACACATTACACAATTCAATATACAAATAATAATGAATAAAGAAAAAAATAAAAATTACATAATAAATGTTAGAATGAAAAAAAAAATTACACTGTTGTATATGGACATTTCGAGGGTAGTAGGCTATATTTTTGTCCTATTAGCAAATGCACATCAGGTGGGGATAATTAGGCTAAACTTTTCAAAAATAAATGTAAGAGCTTATTTATTTATTTATTTATTTACTTATTTATTTATTTTGATGTGAGATAAGCAATTTTTGATAAAGAAATTGATAAATAATTCTACTTAATTAAGGTTTCATATAAATATCGAAAATGATGCTGATGTCATTTCCGGCAAGGACTGTTAGAATTAGTTTTATGCGAGATTGGAGCAAGACAGTGTTTTTACAGTACGACATTTCCAGTTAATTTATGTTTTTAAACTGGCTCAAAAATATTTTTTTTATGTTATTCGAGTTGAATATACATTCACACAAGTAGAAGAAGAATTATATAGATTGCTATAACATGTGCAACAATAACGAGCCATTCTATAGCGTGACATTTCAGCACTTAACAAACGGATAGCGACTCCTAAGTTGCACTTAAAGCTGGGCTACGTGCAATTGTGTTAAGTGCATTTTTGGGAAACGCACGTGAAACAATAACGAACGTTCGCAAAATGACTCGTAGAAAACGCTCTTAAGTGCTAAGATCAATCGTTATCGGGAAACGCAGCCCTGGTCAGTTACATACAATTGTGAAATATTTACTGAATATACAGCACTGTTCCAGGGATGGGTTGCAGCTGGAAGGGCTTCTGTTGCATAAAAAAATATGCTGGATAAGTTGGTGGTTCATTCCACGGTGGCGGCCCCAGATTAGTACAGGTACTAAGCCGAAATGAAAATGAATGAAAAAATACAGCACTGTTTTGTGTGTTTGTCTGGGTGTGTGTGTGCTTCAACAATTGATCTTGTCACATGTATGAATGCGTGCAGTTTCTCATTTAATCTCATAGTGTCGCTGTTCACCTACGAAACCATTTGTAATTTTTCATGCAAAGTTCTCCACCCTGTTTGTGATGTCATCGAACGAGCTGTGAGCCTCAATATAGCCTAGCTGCGGAATATTGTCGACGGCGACGGGACTAAGTCTGTCTTTTTTTACCATTTAATTGTAGATTTGCTTTATATTGCATGGTATGTTTTACTGGATATAATTTCTGGTTCATCTTTGAGGCATTACAAGCGTTTAGTGAAGCTGCTGAGATGTTCAGTCTTTTGTTCTTCGTGCTGATGGCGCACACCGCTTATGGAGACGTGAGCTATTCTTTCCCGGAGGAGATGAAACGCGGATCTGTGATTGGGAATATAGCGAAGGATCTTGGACTTGATGTGAAAAGACTATCATCACGTAAGGCTCGCGTTGATACTGATAATAACAGAATACAGTACTGTGATATTAATCTGAATTCGGGAGAGCTGACCGTAGCCGTGAGAATCGACAGAGAGGAGATTTGTGAAAATAAAGCTTCATGTGTTATTAAACAGGAGCTCGTGCTGGAAAATCCTTTAGAATTGCATAATTTCATTCTCAATATTGAGGATATAAATGATAATTCACCACAGTTCAAAGAAAGCGTTATTAAATTTGAAATTCACGAATTAGCAGTCAAAGGATCTCGTTATTTATTGGAAGAGGCGCACGATGCGGATATTGGTATGAATTCAGTGCAGTCGTATACACTTCAGAATAATGAGCACTTTCTTCTTAATGTATTGACGCGTCCAAATGGAAGAAAATATGGCGAGCTCGTGCTGAATAAAGAGCTGGATCGTGAGCAGCAGAAAGAGGTGACTTTAATTCTGACTGCAGTAGACGGCGGGACTCCACCGAGATCAGGTACTGTAGCCATACACGTCACTGTGCTGGATGCTAATGATAATGCTCCAGTCTTTAGTCAGGCCGTCTATAAAGTCAGTCTGCCTGAAAATTCCCCTGTAGATACTGTAGTGGTGACAGTGAGCGCTACTGATGCTGACGAGGGGCAGAATAAAGAAGTGACCTATGCATTTGGTCATTTGTCTCAAAAAGTCATGCAGTTATTTTTTATTGATTCAGTGTCTGGTGTGATTAAATTAACAGGAGCGGTTGATTATGAAAAAGAGAGAACAATTGAGCTTCCCATTCAAGCTAAAGATGGTCAGGGCTTATCGACTTATTCCACCGTATTAATAGATATTGTTGACATCAATGATAACGCACCGATAGTAATTCTTAAATCTTTGAATAGTCCAGTTCCTGAGAGCGCGTTGCCCGGTACAGAGGTTGGCATCATTAATGTGCAGGACAGAGACTCTGAGAATAACGGACAGGTGCGCTGCTCCCTTCAGCAAAACGTCCCATTTAAACTCGTGCCTTCAATCAAAAATTACTATTCTCTGGTGACCACAGGTGAATTAGACCGCGAGCTGCTCTCTGAATATAATATTACAATTACTGCTACTGATGAGGGCTCTCCGCCTTTATCTTCCACTAAGAATATTCACTTGACTGTAGCTGACGTCAATGATAATCCACCTGTATTTCAGCAGCAGAATTACAGAGCTCATGTGCAAGAAAATAACAAAGCAGGCTCCTCTATTTGTTCAGTATCAGCTACAGACCCGGACTGGAGACAGAATGGCACTGTAGTTTATTCTCTGTTGTCCTCTGATGTCAATGGCGCACCGGTGTCCTCCTTTTTATCCATTAACGGAGACACTGGGGTCATTCATGCCGTTAGGTCGTTTGATTACGAGCAGATGAAAAGTTTCAAAGTGCTCGTGTTAGCCAGAGACAACGGGTCTCCTCCTCTGAGCAGTAACGTGACCGTGAGTGTCTTTATATCGGATGAGAATGACAACTCTCCTCAGATATTATACCCCTCTCCGGAGGGAAACTCCTTCATGACCGAGATGGTGCCCAAAGCTGCGCAGGCGCGCTCCCTGGTCTCCAAGGTGATCGCCGTGGACGCGGATTCCGGGCAGAACGCGTGGCTCTCGTATCACATCATTAAAGCGACTGATCCGGGACTTTTCACTATCGGTGTCCACAGCGGAGAGATCAGGACGCAGCGGGACATTTCTGAATCTGACAGCATGAAGCAGAACCTTATTGTGTCAGTCAGAGATAACGGACAGCCCTCTCTCTCAGCCACGTGCGCACTGTATTTACTTGTATCAGATAACTTGGCTGAAGTGCCAGAACTGAAAGACATGTCTCATGACGAGAGCAGCTCCAAACTGACGTTTTATTTGATCATCGCGCTGGTGTCCGTCTCCACTTTCTTCCTGACCTTCATCATCATCATCCTGGCCGTGAGGTTTTGTCGCAGGAGAAAGCCCAGACTGTTGTTTGATGGAGCTGTAGCCATTCCCAGCGCGTATCTGCCTCCAAATTACGCAGAGGTGGAGGGCGCGGGAACTCTCCGCAGCGCCTACAATTATGACGCATACCTGACCACGGGCTCGCGCACTAGTGACTTCAAGTTCGTCAGATCTTATAATGATGGCACGCTGACTGCTGACCTGACTCTGAGAAAGACTCAGTCCTCTGTGGATGATCTGGAAGGACTCGACGCAGAAATGATCGATTCTTTTCAGGTAGGACTACACAATTAAAAAATAGTTAGGTAGATTGGGATCTTTTATTATTTGTCGTTTACTTGCTCTCTCTTAATTTTCTTGGCATGGTACATGTTCCCTATCACATGTTAATTTTGGTAAGGATATTCTGAATTTATAGCAATAATTTTGTAAAGTGGTCTCTCTTTTTAAGTCATGCAAGTGCAATTGTTATGCACAACTTTATTTCACTTTCTTTTTTTTAGTGTTTTGGTTCATTTATTATTTTAACTTTTTCTCCTGTCAACTTGTGCTCTTTTGAATTTAGAGCTTTTATATGTTGTTTATCAACAATAAGTCAGAATTTTACAAAGACACGTGCCGCATAATACTTTTATTTATTTATTTATTTATTTATTTATTTATTTATTTATTTATTTATTTATTTATTTATTTATTTCTAAATTAATTAATTAATTAATTAATTTATTTATTTATTTATTGATTTATTTATTTATTTATTTATTTATTTATTTATTTATTTATTTATATATTATTATTGCTAAATGTATTAGTTAAGCTTTTTTTTTTTTTTTACTACTTTATCCAAAGTAAGGTTGTGTACTTATTATTTTTCTATTATAATTATTATTAAGCCTTTATTTGTTTTTGGATATTTCACACAGTAGATTTATTTTAATTTGTAGCCTATTGCATTTATTAGTGTATTACATTTCCATAGTATTTTGTTGAGTGATTTTTTTAAACGTAATTTTAACCTCATTGGCAATGTCGATCTTTTTGTGATTAGAAATGGAATTACCAAAGTGCAGGAGCATGCACACAGTTGTTGCATTTTTTTTCTAATCTGTCTCAAAGTCTTGCATCTTTAAAGTATTACAGTTGTATCCCCTTGTTGTAAATCCTTTTGTATAAAGCATCTGCTAACGAATTTAAACCGAATGGCTCAGGTTTTTTGCCGGTAGCTGTCCGTGGTGCTGCAATGTCTTTTGCTTTTGGTGTTTGGATGTTTTGCTTCTGCACATTGTAGCATTCTTTCCCTAAATGCGATTGTTTTTCTCTTGAATACATTATATTGCTCTTTATCTCTCTCTATAGACAGTGTTGCTGCTGGATTTAGGTGTGTTTTATATTTGCATTGTAAAATAAGTATATATTTCATAAAAGTTGGCTACAGCACCGCTTATTTGTGTGTTATTGTGACATTCTCCACTCACAGTTCTAAACCCCATGCAGTTTCTAATTTCAACTCAAAGTGTCGCTGTTCGCCTGTAAAACCACATACTCGCATTTCTCCACCCTGCTTCTGATGTCATATACAGAAGCTCCAATTCTAGAACGTCATCGACGGTGGTGGAACAATATGCCAGCTATTGAGTACAATCCTTTTATATTCGTTCGTATATTTCTTTTCTTTTCCATGCCAAGTGTTTGGCTTTTTTAGAATCCAACCTGATAGATTTCTGAATCATTGCAAACGGTCGCAAACGCTGCTGAGATGTTTGGTCTTTTGTTCTTCGTGCTGATGGCGCACAGCGCTTATGGAGACGTGAGCTATTCTTTTCCGGAGGAGATGAAACGCGGATCTGTGATTGGAAATATAGCGAAGGATCTCGGACTGGATGTGAAAAAACTATCATCACGTAAGGCGCGCATTGATACTGATAATAACAGAATACAATATTGTGCGATTAATTTGAATACTGGAGAGCTGACCGTAGCGGAGAGAATCGACAGAGAGGAGATTTGTGAAAATAAAGCTTCTTGTGTTATTAAACAGGAGCTTGTTCTGGAAAATCCCTTAGAATTGCACAATTTTATTCTCAATATTGAGGATATAAATGATAATTCACCACAGTTTAAAAAAACCGTTAATAAATTCGAAACAAGTGAGTCAGCAGTAAAAGGATCTCGTTATTTATTAGATGAGGCGCACGATGCGGATATTGGTATGAATTCAGTGCAGTCGTATACACTTCAGAATAATGAGCATTTTCTTCTTAATGTATTGACGCGTTCAAATGGAAGAAAACATGGCGAACTCGTGCTGAATAAAGAGCTGGATCGTGAGCAGCAGAAAGAGGTGACTTTAATTCTGACTGCGGTAGACGGCGGGACTCCACCGAGATCAGGTACTGTAGCCATACACGTCACTGTGCTGGATGCTAATGATAATGCTCCAGTCTTTAGTCAGGCCGTCTATAAAGTCAGTCTGCCTGAAAATTCCCCTGTAGATACTGTAGTGGTGACAGTGAGCGCTACTGATGCAGACGAGGGACAAAATGGAGAAGTGACGTATGAGTTTAGTCATTTGTCCCAAAAAGTCATGCAATTATTTGTTATCGATTCGGTGTCTGGTGTGATTAAACTAACAGGGCCCGTTGATTACGAAAAGGAGAAAACAATAGAGCTTCCCATTCAAGCTAAAGATGGTCAGGGGTTATCAAGTTATTCCACTGTATTAATAGATATTATTGACATCAATGATAACGCACCGATGGTAATTCTTAAATCTCTGAACAGTCCAGTTCCTGAGAGCGCGTTGCCCGGTACAGAGGTTGGCATCATTAATGTGCAGGACAGAGACTCTGAGAATAACGGACAGGTGCGCTGCTCCATTCAGCAAAACGTCCCATTTAAACTCGTGCCTTCAATCAAAAATTACTATTCTCTGGTGACCACAGGTGAATTAGACCGCGAGCTGCTCTCTGAATATAATATTACAATTACTGCTACTGATGAGGGCTCTCCGCCTTTATCTTCCACTAAGAATATTCACTTGACTGTAGCTGACGTCAATGATAATCCACCTGTATTTCAGCAGCAGAATTACAGAGCTCATGTGCAAGAAAATAACAAAGCAGGCTCCTCTATTTGTTCAGTATCAGCTACAGACCCGGACTGGAGACAGAATGGCACTGTAGTTTATTCTCTGTTGTCCTCTGATGTCAATGGCGCACCGGTGTCCTCCTTTTTATCCATTAACGGAGACACCGGGGTCATTCATGCCGTCAGGTCGTTTGATTACGAGCAGATGAAAAGTTTCAAAGTGCTCGTGTTAGCCAGAGACAACGGGTCTCCTCCTCTGAGCAGTAACGTGACCGTGAGTGTCTTCATATCGGATGAGAATGACAACTCTCCTCAGATATTATACCCCTCTCCGGAGGGAAACTCCTTCATGACCGAGATGGTCCCCAAAGCTGCGCAGGCGCGTTCCCTGGTCTCCAAGGTGATCGCCGTGGACGCGGATTCCGGGCAGAACGCGTGGCTCTCGTATCACATCATTAAAGCGACTGATCCGGGACTTTTCACTATCGGTGTCCACAGCGGAGAGATCAGGACGCAGCGGGACATTTCTGAATCTGACAGCATGAAGCAGAACCTTATTGTGTCAGTCAGAGATAACGGACAGCCCTCTCTCTCAGCCACGTGCGCACTGTATTTACTTGTATCAGATAACTTGGCTGAAGTGCCAGAACTGAAAGACATGTCTCATGACGAGAGCAGCTCCAAACTGACGTTTTATTTGATCATCGCGCTGGTGTCCGTCTCCACTTTCTTCCTGACCTTCATCATCATCATCCTGGCCGTGAGGTTTTGTCGCAGGAGAAAGCCCAGACTGTTGTTTGATGGAGCTGTAGCCATTCCCAGCGCGTATCTGCCTCCAAATTACGCAGAGGTGGAGGGCGCGGGAACTCTCCGCAGCGCCTACAATTATGACGCATACCTGACCACGGGCTCGCGCACTAGTGACTTCAAGTTCGTCAGATCTTATAATGATGGCACGCTGACCGCTGACCTGACTCTGAGAAAGACTCAGTCCTCTGTGGATGATCTGGAAGGACTTGACGCAGAAATTAATGATTCCTTTCAGGTAAGTCTTAATTTCAAACTTTTAAAGAAACTACGTGTTTTTTTTACGTATTTAATGATCTTTTTTTTTTTGGAACATTTCACGACTCTTTTCAAACGTGTTATAGTGGATATGATCACTTTGGCCTTTTTAAGGCTTGATATGAAGATAAGAAGTAACCTAATTGTAATTTACGCACTTTATTTACTTTTTATGTACTTAGTACAAATTATGAACAACAATCAACATCTATTTTTTTATATTTAACTTATAAAAAAGTTTAACATGTTTAAACATTTTATAAGTTAAACCTAATACCACAAACAATAACATAAGGGTGTAGATCTACATTCTATATTGTAATTTTAGTTTATTCCGGTTAAACAGATATATATGATCTATGTCAAAAATAAAACAAAACAAAATGGTATAAACAGTAATTTACTCATTGATGGTTGGTTTATTGTTATTGTGCAGTAATTACCTGATCTTTTGCATTAAAAGCTGTAGATATATATTTAATTATCTGTTAGTAGCTGTAGGGATCTCTCCCTTTTCACCCAACCCTTTAGTCAAGCCACTTTTAGCATGTTTATTTATTTGTCTTTTGTCAATCCTGCTGTTCTCGGATGAGTTTGTGATGGTGTTGATATTTCTTAGTTGTACTTTTCTCTTAATTGTCATATTTATATGCTGTTTTAAAGGCATTGCAATTTGCTTAAGAGGAGTGTTGCTTGGAGTTATATTTTTTAAGGATCTTTTTTTATTTGTAGTTGATTTGTTGGGAATATAATAGCCAACGCTCGTGCACACACATTTATTTTTGCTTTGTCTAACTATCAAGTATGGATTTTCAAAAATTGTTTGTCGTAGTTCTTTTACTCTTTAATTGCAAGTCATTTTAAACACAATCCTCTAAATAGCATGGAGCTGGTTCGTCCATTCGCTGTCCATGGTGCTGCATTGGCATTTTCTTTTAGTTGGATATTTAGCTCTCACACATTGTGACTGTGCTGTTGTGGATTTTACTCGTTTTTTAATTTTATTTTGAGTAGCATATATGCTGTTGCTGTGTTTATATTTCTCTCTGTAAAAAAATGTTGCTACTGACATTTGCTTTGTCTTTTATTTGCATAAGCAATTAAGCGTGTATGTGTTAAAAAGCGAACTGCATCGGGTCAGTTTGTTCTAGTCCTGTCATATAAACGAATGTCTTGCAGTTTCTCATTTCAGCTCACAGTGTCGCTGTTTACCTGCAAATCCAGATTTGTGTTTAATATTTCTCCACCCTGATATTTGCGTCACACAGAGCTTCAAGCTCGCCTAAATCTAGAAACTCGTCGACGGTAACCGGGCTGTATATCAGTCGTTTTGTTTGCATTTTTCTGTTTATTGATTTGCTTGTTTGTTCTTTTTTTTCTGGGTTTAATTCCTGAAATATATCTGAATATAATCAAAGGATCTGCATTGCTGCTGAGATGTTTGGTCTTTTGTTCTTCGTGCTGATGGCGCACAGCGCTTATGGAGACGTGAGCTATTCTTTCCCGGAGGAGATGAAACGCAGATCTGTGATTGGAAATATAGCGAAGGATCTCGGAATTGATGTGAACAGACTGTCATCTCGTAAAGCTCGCATTGATACTGAAGGTAATATTAATCGATATTGTGATATTAATCTGAACACTGGAGAGCTGACCGTAGCGGAGAGAATCGACAGAGAGGAGATTTGTAATGAAGGGCTTTCCTGTGAACTTAATTTCGAATTAGTCCTTGAACATCCATTAGAGATGCATCGTGTTAAAATACAAATACTGGATGTTAATGATAACACGCCTACATTTCCTAAAGAGACAATAAAGCTTGAGATTAGTGAGAATGCTGTGAAAGGCGCGCGGTTCCGCGTTAATGAGGCTCATGATGCAGATATAGGACAGAATGGAGTACAAAGATATTCGATTGAACGCAATGATAATTTTATTTTATCAGTTAATACAAAGGTGGATGGTGGTAAAAACATTGAACTAGTGTTAGACAAAGAGCTGGATCGTGAGCAGCAGAAAGAGGTGACTTTAATTCTGACTGCGGTAGACGGCGGGACTCCACCGAGATCAGGTACTGTAGCCATACACGTCACTGTGCTGGATGCTAATGATAATGCTCCAGTCTTTAGTCAGGCCGTCTATAAAGTCAGTCTGCCTGAAAATTCCCCTGTAGATACTGTAGTGGTGACAGTGAGCGCTACTGATGCCGACGAGGGACAAAATGGAGAAGTGACGTATGAGTTTAGTCGTATTTCAAAAACTGCAAACACCTTATTTTCTCTAGATCAATACAGTGGGGATGTAAGAGTTAAAGGCCCCATTGATTTTGAGGTGGCTTTAAGGTATGAAATGCTCATTGAGGGAAAGGATGGCTCTGGTCTTTCCTCAGACACAAAATTAATTGTTGAAATAACTGACGTTAACGACAATGCCCCAATTATTGTAATTAAGTCACTGAATATCCCCATTCCTGAGAGCGCGTTACCCGGTACAGAGGTTGGCATCATTAATGTGCAGGACAGAGACTCTGAGAATAACGGACAGGTGCGCTGCTCCATTCAGCAAAACGTCCCATTTAAACTCGTGCCTTCAATCAAAAATTACTATTCTCTGGTGACCACAGGTGAATTAGACCGCGAGCTGCTCTCTGAATATAATATTACAATTACTGCTACTGATGAGGGCTCTCCGCCTTTATCTTCCACTAAGAATATTCACTTGACTGTAGCTGACGTCAATGATAATCCACCTGTATTTCAGCAGCAGAATTACAGAGCTCATGTGCAAGAAAATAACAAAGCAGGCTCCTCTATTTGTTCAGTATCAGCTACAGACCCGGACTGGAGACAGAATGGCACTGTAGTTTATTCTCTGTTGTCCTCTGATGTCAATGGCGCACCGGTGTCCTCCTTTTTATCCATTAACGGAGACACCGAGGTCATTCATGCCGTCAGGTCGTTTGATTACGAGCAGATGAAAAGTTTCAAAGTGCTCGTGTTAGCCAGAGACAACGGGTCTCCTCCTCTGAGCAGTAACGTGACCGTGAGTGTCTTCATATCGGATGAGAAT
Organism: Danio rerio; assembly: GCF_052040795.2. NCBI lineage: Eukaryota > Metazoa > Chordata > Actinopteri > Cypriniformes > Danionidae > Danio > Danio rerio. Next base: position 2,615,865 of record NC_141034.1, on the reverse strand, counting down.
GACAACTCTCCTCAGATATTATACCCCTCTCCGGAGGGAAACTCCTTCATGACCGAGATGGTGCCCAAAGCTGCGCAGGCGCGCTCCCTGGTCTCCAAGGTGATCGCCGTGGACGCGGATTCCGGGCAGAACGCGTGGCTCTCGTATCACATCATTAAAGCGACTGATCCGGGACTTTTCACTATCGGTGTCCACAGCGGAGAGATCAGGACGCAGCGGGACATTTCTGAATCTGACAGCATGAAGCAGAACCTTATTGTGTCAGTCAGAGATAACGGACAGCCCTCTCTCTCAGCCACGTGCGCACTGTATTTACTTGTATCAGATAACTTGGCTGAAGTGCCAGAACTGAAAGACATGTCTCATGACGAGAGCAGCTCCAAACTGACGTTTTATTTGATCATCGCGCTGGTGTCCGTCTCCACTTTCTTCCTGACCTTCATCATCATCATCCTGGCCGTGAGGTTTTGTCGCAGGAGAAAGCCCAGACTGTTGTTTGATGGAGCTGTAGCCATTCCCAGCGCGTATCTGCCTCCAAATTACGCAGAGGTGGAGGGCGCGGGAACTCTCCGCAGCGCCTACAATTATGACGCATACCTGACCACGGGCTCGCGCACTAGTGACTTCAAGTTCGTCAGATCTTATAATGATGGCACGCTGACTGCTGACCTGACTCTGAGAAAGACTCAGTCCTCTGTGGATGATCTGGAAGGACTCGATGCAGAAATTATCGATTCGTTTCAGGTAGGACTACGTTTATTATGTGTTTATTTCAGTTAGTCCATACCCTGTTCTTCCTTATTGAAAGTAATTTCATATTTAAAGTTGATTACCGACAAAGAATCAGCTCAATTTATTCAATATTCGTCACTACTAAATAACTTTATTTTTTATTTGTAACTTTCTAATCAGTGTTTCGGTTTCGCTCTTGAGTTACTCTTTTCAGAGTTCCCTTACAGACTTGCTGGCTTCAAAATTATATTTGGAAATCTGCTTGGAGTGAAGGTGTTGGTTTCAGCATTTGGTTGTGATGTTGTCAGTGTACTTTTGCTTTAGTCTGGGTTTTTATTGCATAATGCATTTTGTATAACTTTTGCAGTATCCCATGCCTGTGTTGTTGTGTTTATTCTGTCTTCAAGTGTCTTAAGTTAGTCTTATACCAGTTTTTTCCCCCTTTTGAAACCAAATTTCTTTGTCTGGATATTAAAATGATGGCATTACTGGCATTATTTACCCTTTACACTGAAAAAATAATAATATGCTAGATTTACTTATGAATATAGTGCATCATTTTTGCATCCCTCTTTTTAAGCAATTTTCACATTAAATTTAAAGCAATATTACCTAAAAATCTTTAGTTGGTGATGCTTAACTTTTTAAGTATTCTAGCAAATGGTTTTGCTCAAATTTATTGGTTGTTGTAACTTAATATTTTAAGCAGTTTTGTTTACAAATTTAAGCAATTTCTACCATTAAAGTTTTGTGTACCCAATTATAAAATCTTAAGCTAATTTAACTGAAAATGTTTATTTCTTCAACTTTAAAATACTAAGTCACTTATCAGTTAACTTACAATTAGTAATACATTACATAGGGTGGAAAAAAACACAGATAACAGGATTAAAGTAAAGAATTTCTTTATTAGACAAATGCATCTAAAAACATTTCCTGAAAACATTTTTAGGTGTTCAAAAGAATGCTAAATTTTTTACAAATGTACTGCTTTAATAGAAACAATAGTTCAAAAACTGTTTCAAGTGTATTCTTAGAAGTAGCGTTTAAAGCTGTGTTTGTCAAACACTCAGCATAATGGCCTCACAGCAAGAAGGTCACTGGTTCGAGCCCCGGCTGGGTCAGTTGGTGTTTCTGTGCGGAGTTTGCTTGTTCTCCCCGTGTTGATGTGGGTTTCCTCCGGGTGCTCCTGCTTCCCCCACAAGTCCAAAGACATGCGGTATAAGTAAATTGGGTAGGCTAAATTGTTCGTAGTGTATGTGTGCGTATGGTCACTGTTTTTGGTATGTGCTCTCCAATGTCCAGCTGGTCCGTTTCCCCACAGGTGTCCTGAAACAAAACAATAAAACAAAATGTATATTATGCATCAGTTCAAAAAAAAATTTGAAAAAGGCACAGCCAAGTAAAAAAAAAAGGGGGAAAAAAGTAAGAAACTGATAAAGACAGTCGGAACCTGAAAGTCAGAACATTTCTTCAGTAGAACAGTAAAATTAACTTAAACTGTGGTCTTTGTTGACTAACTTTCATCTGCTAACTAGCATTTTATCAAAGACCACAGGTGCTTCAATTCCAAATTTTCTTTACTGTTCTACTAGAGAAGAAAAAAGTTACCCACATCTTCGATTGACTGGGGTGACCTAAAAAATAGGAAATTTTCATTTTTTGTTGAACTCAATTTAAGATGACTAAAATCACTCAAATATAAAAAAAAGTTGACATTTTACATGCTTAATTGAATTTTCAGGTTTTCAACCTGCCACAAAAGTCATTTGAAAGTGAACTAAGTGAACTACATTCACTAACCAGATAATGTGTAATCAGATTTTCAAGGTTCTCAGACAGGTACACAGTCAGACAGCATATCACCACATCCCAGAGAATGTCCACACTGGGAGTGCAAATAGAAAAAAAAAATATATATATATATAAATAAATTTAAATCTTTAAAATGCGTTACATGGTAGAGACAATGAACATCTAAAATGTAAATGCTAAAACAGGCAAACAGAATTTTCAGTAAACAATACTTGCTCCAGCAAATTCATCACATCACAGATTTTACATCCTGCACTTCCCCCCTTTTTGTGAATTAAATGGACGAGCTGTTCTGTGTAACTGTCCAAATTTTCAATGAAGGTTGACTCCACATCACCAGCCGTCAATCCTTTGAATCCTTCTTTGATCTTAAAAAAAAGAAAATTAACAAATTTTACTTATATTTACTTTCACTTATATATACTTTCATTATTAATTTAATAAAAAAAACAACAACACAAAAACAAACAAACAAAACAATACAATAAAACTTTGAAGTTTTCAAAAGTCAAGCGGTACTGAAATTTTTACAATGAGAGTATACCAGCATTTCCCACCATATTCACATGCTCAACAGTGTTTGGCCACAGTGATAATCGTTTAAAGCTCAGTAAAAAGCACCTTAACAGATACAAACAGGAGCAGATATATAATAGATCAGCTGACAGACCTGGCTTCAAACACTCCTGTGTGGATCAGGGTAAACACGTTGTGTTGAGTCAAGCATGGTCATTTATTAAAAGCCTCCATTCGTTATACTGTAAATTGCCATCTAAACATTTAGACATGCAGTATTTATAAGCAGGCATAAGGAATATCATCTAACATTTGCAATAACTTACCAAAAGATGAACAGCCTTCTCTCCAAAATGGACTCCTCAAATTGCGCGCTGTGATACAGCGTCTTGTGGTAATCTGATGATCCTAAAATATTAGGTACAATTGACTAAACCTCAAATTATTGATAATTTAGTAAAAATTGCTAGTTGTTTTTCTTTATTAAATAAAGTAAACAGTGAAATCAATATTTTATGTAACATTTGTAATTTAAAATTAAGCAATGACCAAAACTAAACTTTTTAAGTGAAATCTGTTTGTTTAAATGAGCCATATTTACTGTGGCTGGATATCAATTTTTACAGTGTACTTAGATTCATTTGACTCATTCAATACTGTTTTTATATATATGTACTATGATAGGGGCGAGGCAGTGGCGCAGTAGGTAGTGCTGTCGCCTCACAGCAAGAAGGTCGCTGGTTCGAACCTCGGCTCAGTTGGCGTTTCTGTGTGGAGTTTGCATGTTCTCCCTGCCTTTACATGGGTTTCCTCCGGGTGCTCCGGTTTCCCCCACAGTCCAAAGACATGCGGTACAGGTGAATTGGGTAGGCTAAATTGTCCATAGTGTGTGTGTGGATGTTTCCCAGAAATGGGTTGCAGCTGGAAGGGCATCCGCTGTGTAAAAACTTGCTGGATAAGTTGGTGGTTCATTCCGCTGTGGCGACCCCGGATTAATAAAGGGACTAAGCCGACAAGAAAATGAATGAATGTACTATGATAGTTCAGCTGTGAGTTACGTCAGTGTTTGGGAATTGCACCCCTGTTTAGAACAGCTTATTCTCTTTAACCCGATTACATTTTTAAAAATTTGTTATGTATTCTATTGACTTTTATTGTGTTTTTATTCAAACGAATGGTTCTAGCTCTCCTGTAGTGACCTTGAGTGTTAAGAAAGGCACCTTTAAATAAAATGCATTATTATTATTATTATTATTATTATTATTATTATTATTATTAAAAAATAATAAAACTAAAAGAAATTAGACTTATTTCCTGAAGAAAACAATATAATAGAAAACACTTTGGAAAAAAAAAATTTAATTTTAAAATAAAAGAGCTAAAATTTCACAAGAGGGCTAATAATTTTATATTTGATTGAATATTTGTGTTTTTTTATTTTTTTTTTATTTTTGCTGTATATAATAGACTGTGGGTGTCACAGTGGCACAGTGGGTACCAAAATTGCCTCACAGCAAGAAGGTCTCTGGTTCTATCCTTGGCTGGATCAGTTGGCATTTCTGTGTGGAGTTTGCTTGTTCTCCCCGTGTTCGGGTGGGTTTCCTCCACAGAGGTGCACACATACGCTATACAGTAGGTGAATTGAATGAGCTAAATTATCCCTAGTGCATGTGTGTGAGTGCAACTGTGTTTGGGTGTTTCCCAGTGATTGCATCCGCTGCGTAAAACAAATGCTGGATAAGTTGGCAGTTCATTCCACCGTGTCGACCCCTGATTAATAAAGGGACTAAGCTGAAAGGAAAATGAATAAATAAATAATAGACAGTTTAACACAACACAAATAAATATATCTTAGTAGTTTCTGCACTAGACTCATTCTGGATTTAGTTCATCTTGGTCATGAATCTGTGTTATTTTGGATCTGGAAGCTTTAAACAGGAAATTCTGGTTAGTGTGGTTTGGTTGTTGTAGCTGCAATGCTTGTTGTAAATATTCAAAAACCAATAGCAGTTTTTTATTTTATTTTATTTCATTTGTCTAATTTCAGGTGAAATAAATAATAAATACAAATCTTAAAGGTACAACACTGCTGACATTGTGCAGAAAGTATAGAACAAAGCTTCCAAGTTCATATCTGTGCCACATTTAACCTTCCTTGTCAATCGCTATCAATATCACAGCTATTTACAATTCATAGGACAGCAAGTTGTTAATGTGAATCTTGCTGTATCTGTAACTAAGGTGGACAAAAAGCATAAAACACACCCAAGGGACGTTTAATTTATGACCTTGATTGTGAAACACAAACTCAATCCAGCATTAATGCATACCATAACTATACCCTGATTCCTCCAACTTGATTCTTGGGAGCTCCACAAGGGTTAGTATTTATTATTTGTCTGCTATAGCCAAACATTTGGCTGCTTAATGGTTTACTGTCAGTAGCAGCATAAATCCTAGACTGTGGACATTGTGGAAGCTGTTATATATTCTCATGATTAGTCTACATTCAGTCTCTTTCCCACATCGCAAAGAGTTACAGTGTGGAGAATCCCCAAATAAACTTAAAACTACAGGTGCATCAGATTATGCACCATTATGAAAGACCACATGCCTTCAGAGATCATACTCCTTAACTGGTGTCTCTGGATGTATTCCACAGCTTGTTCGTGTTCTTAATTCCCTTTTTTATTTCTAGTAATTTATTGATAAGTTGTCATGTTTTGTGTCCCACTCATCGCTGTAATAAAGCTTATGAAAGACTTTAAACTTGTGTTGAAATGTTAGTCAGATTGTCCTTTTGTTCACACTTGCCATAGTTTTGTTGACAATCACTGCAATATCATGGTATTTTTTAGGGAAAATTACCTGTGCTACAGGTACATCAGGCTATACACTGTTCTAAAGGACCATGTGCCATCAGAGATCATACTCTGAAGTTGTTGTCTTGTATTAGTATAATAACACACCAATAAAAAAGACAATAAAAGTAATCTAAAACATCAGCAATCAGTCAGCAGATTGTTGAGCTTTTACGATCTTAAATGCGAGCGTCAGGGGTAGGATTGGGTATCGTTTGGGGTTATTTAGATACCAGTGATGCAAGTATCAGAAGTAGGATTGGATATCATTTGGGGTTATTTCGATACCAGTAATGTGAGTGTCAGGAGTAGGGTTGGATATCATTTGGGGTTATTTCGATACCAGTAATGTGAGTGTAAGGAGTAGGGTTGGATATCATTTGGGGTTATTTAGATACCAGTAATGTGAGTGTTAGGAGTAGGGTTGGATATCATTTGGGGTTATTTCGATACCAGTAATGCGAGTGTCAGGAGTAGGGTTGGGTATTGTTTGAGGTTATTTTGATACCAGTGATGCGAGTGTCAGGAGTAGAGTTGGGTATCGTTTGGGGTTATTTCGATACCAGTGATGCGAGTGTCAGGAGTAGGGTTGGGTATCGGTGCCAAAACGGTGCCTGAACCGATACTTTTGAGCCACAAAATTATAGTGGATATTATTTTAAATAGCCACTTAAGAGCTAAAATGAGCTGTCCACATATGTGGCCTCTAAGCCCTAGGAGGTTAAGGTAAATGTTGATAAAGTGCAATATATATGCAACTTGTGCAATATATGTATATTTATATTTCAATATGTTTACATTTAAATATACTGCCAATGTACATTTGGGTGTTGTATGCATAAATGGTTTCTTGCGTAATGTTTCACTCTCAGAAATAAAGGTACGCAAGCTGTCACTGGGGTGGTACCTTTTCAAAAGGTACACATTTGTACTTAAAGGGTCCACATCGGTACCTCAGAAGTATATATTAGTACCTAAAATTTTTAAGAGGAACACTTTTGTTCTTTGTAAGTACTAATATGTAGCCTTGAGGCATTAATATGCACCTTTATAGTACAAATTTGACAGCTCACATACCTTTATTTTTGAGAGTCTATTGTGTATATATATATATAAAGAGTTTAAATTGTAATTGGTGTATCTTCTATGTTGTTGGATCTCCCAAATGTTCCAATAACAATGAGGATATTACATTTTTATTTTATAATTTAGACCAGGGGTCACCAATCTCGGTCCTGGAGGGCTGGTGTCCCTGCAGGGTTTAGCTCCAACTTGTCTCAACGCACCTGCCTGGATGTTTCAAGTATACCAAGTAAGACCTTGATTAGCTTGTTCAGGTGTGTTTGATTAGGGTTGGAACAAAAATCTGCAGGACACCGGCCCTCCAGAAATAAGTTTGGTGACCACTGGTTTAGACCTTTATTATAATGTACTATTCTTTTTAATATGTATGTATAGTGCTCAGCATATATAAGTGCACCCCTCACAAATCTCTCTTTTAAATTTATATTTTAATAGGAAGCCATAAAATATTATATTTGTGCATGTTCATTAGATTAGCACTGAAGCCAAATCTAGGGCTTATCTGACAAAACTAACGATAGCGATACAAAAACTAGCACAGTCACATGTATATGTTAGAGGAAAATATTAAATAAAAATTTTAAAACAAGGAAAAATAATACAATTTTGTTAAAATTGTGTAGGTTTTAAATTGTTTTGCAATATTTAGCTTAAATTTAATTGTATTTTAATTTCTGAATATGTTTGGTGAATAAAATATTATTTTAATAAATATATCTGTTTAATGAATATGTTTTGTTTAAATGCACCAGAATGCATTGCCTATATTCACTGAGAAATGGATTAAATAAGTGTACTTATATATGCTGAGTACTGTATTTAGGATTATCAAAGCACTATTTATGAGTAATTATATCCTATTCATCACTACCTAAGATGATAATATCATAGAGTTTAATTGTTTGCTGAATCTTTTAGGGAAAGGGAATGTCATTCAGTTGTCTAACTATTTCATCAAGCTTGTTTAAATTTTATATCATCAGTGCTGTTGCTGCCTCCCCTGCTTTGGGTGTATTCTACAGCTTGTTTGTGTTGATAATTATCTTCATTTATTTGTAGTGATTTATTGATACGGTTGTCATATTTTGTGTTCCACTCATTGCTGTAAACAAGCTTATGGAAGCCTTTAAACTTGTGTTAAAATGTTAGTGAGATTGTCCTTTTATTCCTGCTTGCTGGTTTTGTTGCTGTCCATGGTGCTGCAAGGACATTTCCTCCTGGTCTTTAGGGTTTTGCTCTTCAAGTAATGTAGCCACATTCTATACCATGAATGCTGTGGTCATATCTCTACTTTTTAGCAAATACTTCAGCATTATTTAGCTCTTAATTGACTTTTTTCTTTATTGCATTAGTTTGTGACAGCATGGATGCTCGCACTTTTTAATTGATTCTGTGTCAAGCTTGTTCTTCTTTTTATATATCTAATATGTGACAAGTTTTGTGCATATTAAAACATTAATTTAGGTATCTGACTGTCGTGCAGTTTCTTATTTAAACTCGCAGTGTCGCTGTTCGCCTGCAAAACCATATCTGGCAATTTCTCCACCCTTATTCTGCACACAGGGCTTCTCTCGTTATCAAACGTCGTCGACGGTGATTCATTGTCGGATTCTACTCTCCGTGATTTTGAATTTAGTTTTGCAGTTGTCTTTTTTTTTTTAATTCTATGATTTAATTTTTGCTTAACATCTAAAGCCTGAGTGTTCTGCGTTGCTGCTGAGATGTTTGGTCTTTTGTTCTTCGTGCTGATGGCGCACAGCGCTTATGGAGACGTGAGCTATTCTTTCCCGGAGGAGATGAAACGCGGATCTGTGATTGGAAATGTAGCGAAGGATCTTGGTGTCGATGTTAAGAGTCTTTCTGGTCGTGATGCTCGAATTGATACTGAAGGTAACAGAAAACGATTCTGTGACATTAATCTGAATACTGGAGAGCTGACCGTAGCGGAGAGAATCGACAGAGAGGAGATTTGCGGTAAGAAAGCGTCATGCGTTATTAAACAGGAGCTCGTGCTGGAAAATCCTTTAGAATTGCACCGTTTTATTCTTAATATTGAGGATATTAATGATAACTCACCACAATTTAAACAAAATGCAATTAAATTCGAAATAAGAGAGTCAGCAGATAAAGGATCTCGATATTTATTAGATGAGGCTCATGACGCGGATATTGGGATGAATTCAGTGCAGACATATACACTTCAAAACAATGATAATTTTATTTTAAGTATTCTTACGGGTGCAAACGGAAGAAAATATAGCGAGCTTGTGCTGAATAAAGAGCTGGATCGTGAGCAGCAGAAAGAGGTTACTTTAATTCTGACTGCGGTAGACGGCGGGACTCCACCGAGATCAGGTACTGTAGCCATACACGTCACTGTGCTGGATGCTAATGATAATGCTCCAGTCTTTAGTCAGGCCGTCTATAAAGTCAGTCTGCCTGAAAATTCCCCTGTAGATACTGTAGTGGTGACAGTGAGCGCTACTGATGCTGACGAGGGGCAAAATGGAGAAGTGACATATGAGTTTGGGCATTTATCTGAAAACCTTTTGGACATATTTTCACTCGATGCAGTGTCTGGTGAGCTTAAAATGACAGGTGTTGTAGATTATGAAGAGGAGACTTTAATTGAACTTCCCATTCAAGCTAAAGATGGTCAAGGGTTAGCAGGTAGATCAACTGTATTGATATCTGTCACTGATGTCAATGATAATGCCCCTACGATAATGACTAAATCTGTTAAAATAACAATTCCTGAGAGCGCGTTACCCGGTACAGAGGTTGGCATCATTAATGTGCAGGACAGAGACTCTGAGAATAACGGACAGGTGCGCTGCTCCATTCAGCAAAACGTCCCATTTAAACTCGTGCCTTCAATCAAAAATTACTATTCTCTGGTGACCACAGGTGAATTAGACCGCGAGCTGCTCTCTGAATATAATATTACAATTACTGCTACTGATGAGGGCTCTCCGCCTTTATCTTCCACTAAGAATATTCACTTGACTGTAGCTGACGTCAATGATAATCCACCTGTATTTCAGCAGCAGAATTACAGAGCTCATGTGCAAGAAAATAACAAAGCAGGCTCCTCTATTTGTTCAGTATCAGCTACAGACCCGGACTGGAGACAGAATGGCACTGTAGTTTATTCTCTGTTGTCCTCTGATGTCAATGGCGCACCGGTGTCCTCCTTTTTATCCATTAACGGAGACACCGGGGTCATTCATGCCGTCAGGTCGTTTGATTACGAGCAGATGAAAAGTTTCAAAGTGCTCGTGTTAGCCAGAGACAACGGGTCTCCTCCTCTGAGCAGTAACGTGACCGTGAGTGTCTTCATATCGGATGAGAATGACAACTCTCCTCAGATATTATACCCCTCTCCGGAGGGAAACTCCTTCATGACCGAGATGGTGCCCAAAGCTGCGCAGGCGCGCTCCCTGGTCTCCAAGGTGATCGCCGTGGACGCGGATTCCGGGCAGAACGCGTGGCTCTCGTATCACATCATTAAAGCGACTGATCCGGGACTTTTCACTATCGGTGTCCACAGCGGAGAGATCAGGACGCAGCGGGACATTTCTGAATCTGACAGCATGAAGCAGAACCTTATTGTGTCAGTCAGAGATAACGGACAGCCCTCTCTCTCAGCCACGTGCGCACTGTATTTACTTGTATCAGATAACTTGGCTGAAGTGCCAGAACTGAAAGACATGTCTCATGACGAGAGCAGCTCCAAACTGACGTTTTATTTGATCATCGCGCTGGTGTCCGTCTCCACTTTCTTCCTGACCTTCATCATCATCATCCTGGCCGTGAGGTTTTGTCGCAGGAGAAAGCCCAGACTGTTGTTTGATGGAGCTGTAGCCATTCCCAGCGCGTATCTGCCTCCAAATTACGCAGAGGTGGAGGGCGCGGGAACTCTCCGCAGCGCCTACAATTATGACGCATACCTGACCACGGGCTCGCGCACTAGTGACTTCAAGTTCGTCAGATCTTATAATGATGGCACGCTGACTGCTGACCTGACTCTGAGAAAGACTCAGTCCTCTGTGGATGATCTGGAAGGACTTGACGCGGAAATGATTGAATCCTTTCAGGTAGGAAACACGAGCAAATTTTCCCAGTTAATGTTTTGGTTGCGTAAAGTAAATAGGAGGTGATTGTGTCTTATTTTGATTATATTGGCAAGTTCTGCTCTTTAATTAAAACAGATGACTTTAACATTTAAAATGTATTTTAACTACGAAAGTTAGTAACTTTAATTTGCAGTTATACGAGGCATTGCTTTCTAAATCGTTACGTTTTCCGTATTTTCCCCCCTAAGTGTTTTTACTTTCCAAGTGTTGGCATTATTAAGATCGTTTTGGCATAATTAAATATATAAAAAAAAATGATCTGGTGGTCCATTCATGCTATTTTGATAAAAGGTTTGAGTCAGCCTGAAGAATTGAAACTATTTTACGTTTTGTCGTAAAGGTTGCAGTGTTTAACATGTTCTCTTACTGCTTGTGTACGCATTTAAATGTGTGGTTTCTGTAATTAGAAATATGCTGTGAATATTCAGTTTACAGAATGGCAATCTTATAAACACTGAAATCACATGCATAAATGAAAACCCGCACATTTAGAAACGTTACACACATTAGACTAATAAATAAAAACCTGACCGCAGCTGCATTTTTAAACAATGTTATCCGTACAGTTCACAGGAAAAATAAAACTGTGTACAGTGCGAACACTGACATTAACGTGGCAAATCTGAGTAGTTATTATTTGTTAATTTATATAGCGCGCACAGAAATACTTGCATAGAGAGTAAACATTTAAATCGCTAGCATTACTTGAACTTAAATAATGTTGTTTTAAACATCAGAATGTCATAACAAGTAACAATTAATTAGATTAAACGCATTATGTGACCACACTGAAAAAAGTGTTGCATGCAGAACTGTTGCAAACAATTTATTTTTGTTTAATTTAAACAAACAAATTACATTTAATAATGTTTAACTTAATTTGTTTGTTAAAATTCAGCCCAAATAAATTGTTTACAACCACTTCATGTAAAAAAATTAAGTAAATCCAAGGAATCATCTTTAAATATTTTTTTAGTGCAGCTGTAACGCTTTCAATGGGATCTTATGCTGAACTTTGCTTCAAACTTTAGGCTAGATAATACATTTTTCGCACTGTTTTCCACACCTCTCAACACACAAAATATATAACTACTAAATGTTTAAATAATTCATTAATTTATTTAGTTGGTTATTTATTTATTCATTTGTTTATTTTGGAGGTTATAGAAAAACTGTTTTTTTTATTTTTTTTTATTTGCATAAAAAAATTAGTTTAGCTCATTTTCATTTTAGTTTTTGTGGCAAGTGAAACTCTGTAGTTAAAATTGTTCATGGTAATAAAAAAAAAGTAGTTTTGCATTTATGGTTTGTTTAGAGTTTGAGACATGAACTTATAAAAAGAAAAAAAATCCAATGCCAATATATTCTGTTCAGTAATATTCATGGCTTCAGACAGATGGGAAATGACACGGGGTTTTACTGTTTTCACTTGCATTTTGTAGGTTACGTTGTTGATGCTGGATTTCTAAATTTTACAATTTTTTATTAAGCCATTGCTTTTTTATTTTAATATTCATTCAAAAGTTATTGTAGGCACTGTGTCCATGCCTTATCCTGAAATTTTAGGCTGGCTGTTGTTTCTTACACAGTACTTAACAGTTTGTGATGTTAAAGAAAGTAGTTTAAACCACATCGTTGTGTTTTTGACACCAAATCTCCACACCTAAAATTTAGGTTAATTAATGAGTCCATAAAGAAAAAATAGCATCCATGCACTGTAATGCAGTCACTTTATAAACTTTAGTGGAGCAGTTTACCTGTAAATCCATCATCATTTTCTATATCATAAATAAAACCCAAACTGTTGCTTAATTTCTTCTTCAGATATTATTAGGACTCATCTGGCTCTGAGAAAGCTGTAGTCCGCTGTGAATTAATCTTTTGTTGAATGATTGAGGCAGGGTATGGTGGATGGTTGAATGAAATGTTACTGATTTTATTACTTACTGTTGTTTCTCTTATGGGAAAGTGTCGTGTGAAGACAATTAAGCTCAATTGTCAGCAACCTGATGCTGTTTATTTGCTCTGGAAGTAACATTGCAGATCTTGCTAGTTGCTGTCCATGGTGCTGCTCTGATCTATCTATCTATCTATCTATCTATCTATCTATCTATCTATCTATCTATCTATCTATCTATCTATCTATCTATCTATCTATCTATCTATCTATCTATCTATCTATCTATCTATCTATCTATCTATTCATCTATCCAAATGCTTTAAATACAATGGCGTTCTATATCTCTCATTCAGCAGAGATTGTAGCTATCATCTTGTTTCTAAACACATTGCATTTGTAAGTGCATGCTACATATACTCCTTTAAATGAATCCATGCAGTTTTGTTCTGTTAACTCATGGCGTCGCTATTTACCTGCAAAACAATCAGTGTCTTCATCACACATCTCTCCACCCTGCTGTTAATGTCATGCGCAGAGCTGCAAACTAGACTCGTCGTTTCCTTAAATATCGTCGACAACGACAGCTTTCCTAAACCTGGATTTTGTTCAAATGCTATTACTGCATTACTGGGATAAATTTCTGATGGATTTATCAAGATTGTCAAAGATTTGTTCTATAATGGTTGGTCTTTTGTTCTTCGTGCTGATGGCGCACAGCGCTTATGGAGACGTGAGCTATTCTTTCCCGGAGGAGATGAAACGCGGATCTGTGATTGGAAATATAGCGAAGGATCTCGGGCTGGATGTGAACAGATTGTCATCTCGTAAGGCTCGTATTGATACTGAAGGTAATCGGAAACAATACTGCGACATTAATCTGAGAACAGGAGAATTAATAGTGGCCGATAGGATAGATAGAGAGGGGCTTTGTAAGGAGCGGCTTTCTTGCACACTTACATTTGAGCTAATATTAGAAAATCCTTTGGAATCGCATCGTGTACAATTACAAATCCAGGACATCAACGATAATTCACCAATATTTCATAAAGATGAAATCAAGTATGAAATACGTGAAAGTGCCGACAAAGGTGCTCGTTTTCGTGTCATTGAGGCTCGCGATGCGGATGTTGGCCACAATTCAGTGCAAAAATATACATTAGAGAGAAATCCGAATTTTATTTTAGCCGTGAATTCAAGGACAGATGGAAGTAGGTTTGTTGAGCTGGTTTTGGATAAAGAATTAGATCGAGAGCAACAAAAGGATGTGAGATTAATTCTGACTGCGGTAGACGGCGGGACTCCACCGAGATCAGGTACTGTAGCCATACACGTCACTGTGCTGGATGCTAATGATAATGCTCCAGTCTTTAGTCAGGCCGTCTATAAAGTCAGTCTGCCTGAAAATTCCCCTGTAGATACTGTAGTGGTGACAGTGAGCGCTACTGATGCTGACGAGGGACAAAATGGAGAAGTGACGTATGAGTTTGGACATTTATCTGATTCTGCAAGAGAAGCTTTTTCATTGGATCATCAGACTGGTCAAATTGTTGTGAAAGGGCGAATCGATTTTGAAGATGAATCAAGATATGAAATTATTGTTGAGGCTAAGGACGAGTATGGTTTTTCATCAGACACAAAAGTCGTAATCGAAATTACTGACGTAAATGACAATGCGCCAATTATTATAATTAAATCTCTGAACATGCCCATTCCCGAGAGCGCAATGCCCGGTACAGAGGTTGGCATCATTAATGTGCAGGACAGAGACTCTGAGAATAACGGACAGGTGCGCTGCTCCATTCAGCAAAACGTCCCATTTAAACTCGTGCCTTCAATCAAAAATTACTATTCTCTGGTGACCACAGGTGAATTAGACCGCGAGCTGCTCTCTGAATATAATATTACAATTACTGCTACTGATGAGGGCTCTCCGCCTTTATCTTCCACTAAGAATATTCACTTGACTGTAGCTGACGTCAATGATAATCCACCTGTATTTCAGCAGCAGAATTACAGAGCTCATGTGCAAGAAAATAACAAAGCAGGCTCCTCTATTTGTTCAGTATCAGCTACAGACCCGGACTGGAGACAGAATGGCACTGTAGTTTATTCTCTGTTGTCCTCTAATGTCAATGGCGCACCGGTGTCCTCCTTTTTATCCATTAACGGAGACACCGGGGTCATTCATGCCGTCAGGTCGTTTGATTACGAGCAGATGAAAAGTTTCAAAGTGCTCGTGTTAGCCAGAGACAACGGGTCTCCTCCTCTGAGCAGTAACGTGACCGTGAGTGTCTTCATATCGGATGAGAATGACAACTCTCCTCAGATATTATACCCCTCTCCGGAGGGAAACTCCTTCATGACCGAGATGGTGCCCAAAGCTGCGCAGGCGCGCTCCCTGGTCTCCAAGGTGATCGCCGTGGACGCGGATTCCGGGCAGAACGCGTGGCTCTCGTATCACATCATTAAAGCGACTGATCCGGGACTTTTCACTATCGGTGTCCACAGCGGAGAGATCAGGACGCAGCGGGACATTTCTGAATCTGACAGCATGAAGCAGAACCTTATTGTGTCAGTCAGAGATAACGGACAGCCCTCTCTCTCAGCCACGTGCGCACTGTATTTACTTGTCTCAGATAACTTGGCTGAAGTGCCAGAACTGAAAGACATGTCTCATGACGAGAGCAGCTCCAAACTGACGTTTTATTTGATCATCGCGCTGGTGTCCGTCTCCACTTTCTTCCTGACCTTCATCATCATCATCCTGGCCGTGAGGTTTTGTCGCAGGAGAAAGCCCAGACTGTTGTTTGATGGAGCTGTAGCCATTCCCAGCGCGTATCTGCCTCCAAATTACGCAGAGGTGGAGGGCGCGGGAACTCTCCGCAGCGCCTACAATTATGACGCATACCTGACCACGGGCTCGCGCACTAGTGACTTCAAGTTCGTCAGATCTTATAATGATGGCACGCTGACTGCTGACCTGACTCTGAGAAAGACTCAGTCCTCTGTTGATGATCTGGAAGGACTCGACTCGGAAGTAATTGATTCATTTCAGGTAGGACTAACCAAGTCGACTTCTTTGTTGTTAACGATCTCTAAATTAAAAAGTTATTCTAATTCAATTTTACTGCTTTCCTTAAAAAACAACCTCTGTTATTGAAAAGTCAAGTGATTTGTTTTAAACATGCCAACCTTTTTGGTCCACTGAATGACTGAAAGGGAGCTTTTTAAAAAAACAAACAAGCAACAATTATATATATATATAGTTGTTGTTTTTTTTTACAGTTTTTTTTTTTTAATTTAGTAAGTTTTGTTCTCTTTTAAGTCACAACTATAAGGTAAACCTGAATATGAATGACTTTTTTTCATCACTTGCCAGCAATAATTGTTATTCATAAATTCATAAAAGAAGATTTTAGTACACGTCTTAGGGTTCAGCAATTTTTCCTTTCGGTTGATTACTCTTTCAAAAGGTCATCTTCCGATTTTGATTTGTTTGTGGTCTCGGGGATTCTTTCAATTTTCAATGAGCCTACGATTAAAATGCTGATTTAAAAGACGTTTTGTCTGTCTTGTGTATACATAGTTTTTTTTTTTAAATTAACGTATTAACATGAATAAATTCCTATTTTAGAAATGTTCTATTTCGTATTTTGTATTTAGTAGCTACGTGCAATCCTTTTATCCAAATGGGAAACTATGCGTGATGTTTTTAATGTCGCTCTCCATGGTGCTGTTTTGGCAGTTTCTGCTGAAAGCTGGGTTCTTGCTCCGACAAAGCTAAATTATACTGTTGGAATGCTGTGACTCAATAATCCATTATTTTTTGTCAAGAATTAGCCCCTAAAAGTTGTTAATTGAGTTGAACAGCGCGTATGTTTTCAAGTTTACACTTTGAGTGCTGGCTAATGTTGATCAGACTTTTTTTTTTTTTTAATAGCTCAAATTCTACCTCTATGGCCAATTGTAAGCAGATTATTTTCTCGCTAACCTGATTTCACATATTTGAATGTGTGTAATCTTTTTAGCTGTGAAATGATGGATAAAAATTCAGTCGATTTAAAAGTCTTTAACAGTTTCATTTATTAAGTGGTGGCTTTTTGGCAGTATTGCATACGCGAGAGTGATTTACATGTTTTGATAATGTTTCTGTCTTGTATTGTTTTAGTGAGCAAGATAGAGAGAAAATAATGACATTTTAAGCTGCATTTTCAGTGCACATATCAACTCAAGTCGAGCTTTATTGTCATTCCTCTACATGATTTGACATACAGATGAACGAAATGTCGTGTCTCGCAGGACAATGGGTGCTACATAAATTAATCATAAATACAAACACAGCACTGGACTTAAGAGCTATTAGTCCTACCTTATTTTGATGGTCCGTTTGTTGAATCTATGTTACATTGCATTTGCATGACAACTAATTCTCAATAGATTTTAAATAGACTGTTAGGTTGGGGTTAGTGTATGTTAACATGTACTTGCAATGTTTCTTATAGTCAGTTAAATGTCTGTTGACAGAGCAGCATCAGCAGATATTAAGCAGACAGTCTACTAATACTCAAATAGACCACCAATAAAGGGTTATCGAGCTATTAAAAATATGCATAACTAATAAACTATAAGATATTTAACTATACACATACTGTAAGACATGCTATACAAGTACGTTTACATAAGACTGAACAATGTTGTGCAGGATATTGTGCAAGAGAGTTATTGAAGGTGAATACTGTGCAAGACAGGTCTTTAAGGTTGAAGCAAGCAGTGCAATACGATTGTGGTACATTTATAGTATATATCGTTTTCATTATTGAGTCCTTGTAATATGGAGTTAAGATAAAGTGTCTGGTGCACAAGAGAGAACAGTGTTTCTAAAGGTGGTTTGTCAAGCTTACTCACTTGAAGGAAGCATAATTTGAAATGCACAATGTTTTCAAGAGACAAGGAGTGATTAAGAAAGTGTTTATAGTGCTAGTGTGCATGAGTCAGAGAATTGAGAGGGTGTCTTTTCTGCAGGTTCTACAGTAAATGTTCCTTGACTGTCAATATTTCAGCAGCGTCTTTGTTTTACATAAGTCATATCCATTCGAGTTGTTTATATGTCAATGCGTTTTGACAGGGTTTGAAATCTTAGCATTTAAATAAGCTTCAGTTTGCTTGGATAGTAAATTTAGTATGTGGAACATATTTCTGTTTGCTGTCCATGGTGCTGTGCAGGCATTGTCAGTTGTTTGCATGTTCTCATACCACGTGCATTTGCTTTTTTGTTTTTTGTCTTTTTTTAAAGAACATAATAAATATTAAAAATAAACTTGACTTCACATTATATTTTTTCTTGTTGTAAGAAAAAATCCGTAATATTGTAAAATATTTTTGAGTATCATAAATATTAATTTGTATTCGCATTTAATTAGTTTTGTTTATTATTTGTCATTTAAGATAAGTTATAAGAGTTAGTGCATTATCATAATTGAACTCTTAGCGTCGCTGTTCACCAGTGAAACTGTTGATGTTCGTATTTGTGAGGCTCTCCGCCCTGTTTATGATGTCGTATTCAGAACAGACATCTCGCTTCGCTGCAGACAGTCGCCTTTTATATCGACTGTGAGCTAGATTTAATGGATTTAATTTACTTCTAATGTGGATTGCGCAGTTATTCTGCTCACATCTGTGTTTACTACAATACATCAAACCGTCTGTGTTGCTGCTGAGATGTTCAGTCTTTTGTTCTTCGTGCTGATGGCGCACAGCGCTTATGGAGACGTGAGCTATTCTTTCCCGGAGGAGATGAAACGCGGATCTGTGATTGGAAATATAGCGAAGGATCTCGGACTCGCTGTGGACAAATTATCTAGTCGGGAAGCACGAATTGATACTGAAGGTAACAGCAAAAGATTCTGTGAAATAAATGTCAATAGTGGAGAGCTGACCGTAGCGGAGAGAATCGACAGAGAGGAGATTTGCGGAAAGAAAGCGTCATGTGTTATTAAACAGGAGCTCGTGCTGGAAAATCCTTTAGAATTGCATCGATTCATTCTTAATATTGAGGATATTAATGATAATTCACCACAATTCAAAGAAAATGTTATAAATTTCGAAATACAGGAGTCAGCAGATAAAGGTTCTCGATATTTATTAGATGAGGCTCATGACGCGGATATTGGTATGAATTCAGTGCAGACATATAAAATGCAAGACAATGAACACTTTCATCTTAATGTATTAACCCGTGCAAATGGACGAAAATATGGCGAACTCGTTATTAATAAAGAGCTGGATCGTGAGCAGCAGAAAGAGGTGACTTTAATTCTGACTGCGGTAGACGGCGGGACTCCACCGAGATCAGGTACTGTAGCCATACACGTCACTGTGCTGGATGCTAATGATAATGCTCCAGTCTTTAGTCAGGCCGTCTATAAAGTCAGTCTGCCTGAAAATTCCCCTGTAGATACTGTAGTGGTGACAGTGAGCGCTACTGATGCTGACGAGGGACAAAATGGAGAAGTCACGTATGCATTTGGTCATTTGTCTGAAGATATTTTGGATACATTTTCTCTCGATTCTTTGTCTGGAGAGATTAAATTAACAGGACTCATTGATTATGAGGAGGAGAATTTAATTGAACTTCCAGTTCAAGCTAAAGATGGTCAAGGGGTCGCAAGTCATTGTGCTGTATTAATAGATGTAACTGATGTAAATGATAATGCCCCTAAGATAATGACCAAATCTGTTAAAATATCCATTCCCGAGAGCACAATGCCCGGTACAGAGGTTGGCATCATTAATGTGCAGGACAGAGACTCTGAGAATAACGGACAGGTGCGCTGCTCCATTCAGCAAAACGTCCCATTTAAACTCGTGCCTTCAATCAAAAATTACTATTCTCTGGTGACCACAGGTGAATTAGACCGCGAGCTGCTCTCTGAATATAATATTACAATTACTGCTACTGATGAGGGCTCTCCGCCTTTATCTTCCACTAAGAATATTCACTTGACTGTAGCTGACGTCAATGATAATCCACCTGTATTTCAGCAGCAGAATTACAGAGCTCATGTGCAAGAAAATAACAAAGCAGGCTCCTCTATTTGTTCAGTATCAGCTACAGACCCGGACTGGAGACAGAACGGCACTGTAGTTTATTCTCTGTTGTCCTCTGATGTCAATGGCGCACCGGTGTCCTCCTTTTTGTCCATTAACGGAGACACCGGGGTCATTCATGCCGTCAGGTCGTTTGATTACGAGCAGATGAAAAGTTTCAAAGTGCTCGTGTTAGCCAGAGACAACGGGTCTCCTCCTCTGAGCAGTAACGTGACCGTGAGTGTCTTCATATCGGATGAGAATGACAACTCTCCTCAGATATTATACCCCTCTCCGGAGGGAAACTCCTTCATGACCGAGATGGTCCCCAAAGTTGCGCAGGCGCGTTCCCTGGTCTCCAAGGTGATCGCCGTGGACGCGGATTCCGGGCAGAACGCGTGGCTCTCGTATCACATCATTAAAGCGACTGATCCGGGACTTTTCACTATCGGTGTCCACAGCGGAGAGATCAGGACGCAGCGGGACATTTCTGAATCTGACAGCATGAAGCAGAACCTTATTGTGTCAGTCAGAGATAACGGACAGCCCTCTCTCTCAGCCACGTGCGCACTGTATTTACTTGTCTCAGATAACTTGGCTGAAGTGCCAGAACTGAAAGACATGTCTCATGACGAGAGCAGCTCCAAACTGACGTTTTATTTGATCATCGCGCTGGTGTCCGTCTCCACTTTCTTCCTGACCTTCATCATCATCATCCTGGCCGTGAGGTTTTGTCGCAGGAGAAAGCCCAGACTGTTGTTTGATGGAGCTGTAGCCATTCCCAGCGCGTATCTGCCTCCAAATTACGCAGAGGTGGAGGGCGCGGGAACTCTCCGCAGCGCCTACAATTATGACGCATACCTGACCACGGGCTCGCGCACTAGTGACTTCAAGTTCGTCAGATCTTATAATGATGGCACGCTGACTGCTGACCTGACTCTGAGGAAGACTCAGTCTTCTGTGGATGATCTGGAAGGGCTTGACGCGGAAATGGTTGAATCTTTTCAGGTAGGTCTAAGAAAGCCGACTCTACAGTTGTTTTAATGATCATATAAAACAATCATTCTAATTCTATTTTGATCGCATACATTGACAACAAACTATGTTATTTAAAAAGTTCCAATTATTTATTTTAAACAAGCCAATCATTTTTGGTCCTCCAGAAGTCTGAAAGGAAGCATTAAAAAAAAAAAAAAAAAAAAATTGTGTGTTTTTGTTTGTTTATTTATTTATTTATTTTTTGTATTAATTTTGTTCCCTTTTAAATTACAGATATGAGACATTATGAGTATTTAGGGTTTACCTTTGTTTTTTTCCCACTTGTTTTTTTTTTTTTTTAATAAATGTAAAGCATAAGGATTTTGGTTGTGATGTTGTGATTCAACAATATGTTGGCCTTTGCTTGATTACTTGTTAATAGGATTACCGATTGTAATTTGCCCATACGCTTTCTCTTGATTTAAATTGAATATGGGATAAACTGCTCATCTAATTGTAGTGTTGCCTGTCTTTTGTGTTGTGAACTTACCGCATTAATCAGATTAAATTCCTATTTACTGATTTTCATCTTCAGTATACCAGTAATATTTTTATTTGACTGAAATAGTAAGTGTCGCGTTTGGTTTTTACTGTCGCTCTCCATGGTGCTGCACCGGCATTTTCTGCTGTAAGTTGGATTGTTGCTCGGGTAGAATGCTAAAATATGCTAGTTGAATGGTCTATTAAAATAATCCATCATCATCGAGAAATAAGCCCTAATGGTTGTTTAATGTACTTAATCATCCCGTATCTAATTTCAGATTTAGACCTTATAATGCGGGCTGGCTGATGGTGACCTGACTTTTTACAATTGTATAAATTCAGTCACTTTAAAAGTCCTTAACAGTTTCATTTAAACGTTGATTGCCTTTTGGTAATATTGCATGAATACAAGAGGCTGGTTTACAAGGTTTAGTGTTGTTTTTGTAATTTTGGCAAACAGGGTAGAAGGAAAATAGTGTCATTTTAAATTGCACATGATGGGCATGTGACCGTTCCATGGCTGTCAATAATTCAGCGTTTTTATGTTTTACATAAATCACTACAGCTCCAGTTGTTTCTTTTGTGTAATACATTTATACAGTGGTTAATATGTTTTTTTTATTTATTTATTTTTATTTTATTTTATTTTTTGTAACATTTAATTAAACTTTAATTTGCTTGAATAGTAAATGTTGTATGAAGGACATTTCTGTTTCTTGTCTTTGGAGCTTGGAATGTAGTGCCAGTACTTTACATGTTCTTACTGTGTAGGTACACTTTTTTTTTTTTTAATATTATTTATTTTTTACTTTTAACAATATATAGCATAGAAAATAAGGCTTGCCTTAGCATCCTATTTTTTTTTCTCTTGAGCCAAGCAATTTATATTGTGAAATAATTTTAAGTTTATTGTAGGTTTTAGTTGTTTTGTTTTGATTAGTTGGTATTTAAGTTCAGATATAAGAGCTAGTGCAGTCTCATAATTGAACTCTTAGCGTCGCTGTTCACCAGTGAAACTGTTGATGTTCGTATTTGTGAGGCTCTCCGCCCTGATTATGATGTCATACTCAGAACAGACATCTCGCTTCGCTGCAGACAGTCGCCTTTTACATCGACTGTGAGCTAGATTTAATGGATTTAATTTACTTCTAATTTGGATAGCGCGGTTATTCTGCTCACATTTGTGTTTACTACAATATATCAAACCGTCTGTGTTGCTGCTGAGATGTTTGGTCTTTTGTTCTTTGTGCTGATGGCGCACAGCGCTTATGGAGACGTGAGCTATTCTTTCCCGGAGGAGATGAAACGCAGATCTGTGATTGGAAATATAGCGAAGGATCTCGGACTCGCTTTGGACAAATTATCTAGTCGGGAAGCACGAATTGATAATGAAGGTAACAGCAAACGATTCTGTGAAATAAATGTCAATACTGGAGAGCTGACCGTAGCGGAGAGAATCGACAGAGAGGAGATTTGCGGAAAGAAAGCGTCATGTGTTATTAAACAGGAGCTCGTGCTGGAAAATCCTTTAGAATTGCATCGCTTTATTCTCAATATTGAGGATATTAATGATAATTCACCACAATTCAAAAAAAGTGTGATCAAATTTGAAATAGGAGAGTCAGCAGATAAAGGTTCTCGTTATTTATTAGATGAGGCTCATGATGCGGATATTGGTATGAATTCAGTGCAGACATATAAGATGCAAGACAATGAACACTTTCTTCTTAATGTCCTAACGCGTGCAAATGGAAGAAAATATGGCGAGCTTGTTTTAAACAAGGAATTAGATCGTGAGCAGCAGAAAGAGCTGACTTTAATTCTGACTGCGGTAGACGGCGGGACTCCACCGAGATCAGGTACTGTAGCCATACACGTCACTGTGCTGGATGCTAATGATAATGCTCCAGTCTTTAGTCAGGCCGTCTATAAAGTCAGTCTGCCTGAAAATTCCCCTGTAGATACTGTAGTGGTGACAGTGAGCGCTACTGATGCTGACGAGGGGCAAAACGGAGAAGTGACGTATGAGTTTGGTCATGTATCCGAAGATCTTTTGGATACATTTTCTCTTGATACTTTTTCTGGCGAGATTAAACTAACAGGGCTTATTGATTAAGAGAGCGAAAATTCAATTGAACTTTTAGTTCAAGCCACAGATGGTCAAGGGCTCGCGAGTCATTGCACTGTATTAATAGATGTAACTGATGTAAATGATAATGCCCCTAAGATAATGACCAAATCTGTGAAAATATTCATTCCTGAGAGCGCGTTACCCGGTACAGAGGTTGGCATCATTAATGTGCAGGACAGAGACTCTGAGAATAACGGACAGGTGCGCTGCTCCATTCAGCAAAACGTCCCATTTAAACTCGTGCCTTCAATCAAAAATTACTATTCTCTGGTGACCACAGGTGAATTAGACCGCGAGCTGCTCTCTGAATATAATATTACAATTACTGCTACTGATGAGGGCTCTCCGCCTTTATCTTCCACTAAGAATATTCACTTGACTGTAGCTGACGTCAATGATAATCCACCTGTATTTCAGCAGCAGAATTACAGAGCTCATGTGCAAGAAAATAACAAAGCAGGCTCCTCTATTTGTTCAGTATCAGCTACAGACCCGGACTGGAGACAGAATGGCACTGTAGTTTATTCTCTGTTGTCCTCTGATGTCAATGGCGCACCGGTGTCCTCCTTTTTATCCATTAACGGAGACACCGGGGTCATTCATGCCGTCAGGTCGTTTGATTACGAGCAGATGAAAAGTTTCAAAGTGCTCGTGTTAGCCAGAGACAACGGGTCTCCTCCTCTGAGCAGTAACGTGACCGTGAGTGTCTTCATATCGGATGAGAATGACAACTCTCCTCAGATATTATACCCCTCTCCGGAGGGAAACTCCTTCATGACCGAGATGGTGCCCAAAGCTGCGCAGGCGCGCTCCCTGGTCTCTAAGGTGATCGCCGTGGACGCGGATTCCGGGCAGAACGCGTGGCTCTCGTATCACATCATTAAAGCGACTGATCCGGGACTTTTCACTATCGGTGTCCACAGCGGAGAGATCAGGACGCAGCGGGACATTTCTGAATCTGACAGCATGAAGCAGAACCTTATTGTGTCAGTCAGAGATAACGGACAGCCCTCTCTCTCAGCCACGTGCGCACTGTATTTACTTGTATCAGATAACTTGGCTGAAGTGCCAGAACTGAAAGACATGTCTCATGACGAGAGCAGCTCCAAACTGACGTTTTATTTGATCATCGCGCTGGTGTCCGTCTCCACTTTCTTCCTGACCTTCATCATCATCATCCTGGCCGTGAGGTTTTGTCGCAGGAGAAAGCCCAGACTGTTGTTTGATGGAGCTGTAGCCATTCCCAGCGCGTATCTGCCTCCAAATTACGCAGAGGTGGAGGGCGCGGGAACTCTCCGCAGCGCCTACAATTATGACGCATACCTGACCACGGGCTCGCGCACTAGTGACTTCAAGTTCGTCAGATCTTATAATGATGGCACGCTGACTGCTGACCTGACTCTGAGAAAGACTCAGTCTTCTATTGACGATCTTGAAGGACTTGATGAAGAGGTCATTTCTTTTTCCGAGGTAGGCGATTTTAACATAATTGTCAAGATTTAAAGGTAGTTTATTTCTTCTTCACTCATTGACTAGTCTTTAAAGGCAACTTTTTATATATAAATTGCTAAGCAGCCTGACCCCTCTGTTTTACACTCCATTCTTTAAAATGTTTGGTAACACTTTGTTTTGATGGTCTATTTGAGTATTAGTAGACTGTCTGCTTAATATCTGCTGTGCTGCTCCTTTAACAGACTTTTAACTGATAATAAGAGACTTTGCAAGTACAATGTCAACTTACACCAACCCTAACCCCCTAAGCCTATCAGTCTAGAATTAGTTGGCATGTAGATGCAATGTAACTTAAATTCAACAAACCGACCACCAAAATATAGTGTGACCAAATGTTTCACATGTATTTGCAAGGACACCAGCGGTGATGCAGTTACAATATATATATATATATATATATATATATATATATATGTTTACATCGTTATCAAATTAGCATGCATAATTGTTTTTTTTTTTTTTAAGTATAGTTAAAACAAATTGATGGACTAAAATTCTAGAGCGCCTTCCTATCAACGTATGCCTTCAACTTTCTTACAGCAAACTTGTATTCCTACCAACTTTGAGAACTGTGAGTAGAAAGTTAGAAAGCACACACTGATCTGGAAAACACTAGTTCATTATGTTGTATAATGCAGCTTTGCCTTCTATAGAAGTCACTCCTTTACACAAGAATATAAAATTACATAAAACATAGGGTTGTCCACATTCTCTGTCTTTGTACTATTTTTATTTTGATGATTTGCTTGGCTTGTTTGACAGCACTCCAGAGTGTTGTTACTTTGAAATTGAATGTGAATTGATTAGGAGAATAGTTTTCCTCTTTACGTTTTCTCAGTAGCTGTAGAGAAACGCACTTTACAAATCATCGTCTTGATCAGCAGTGGTCAAATAATATTTAAGATTTCTTTCACACAAAGTCCTTTATTTTGTACAACTTGCATTTTGTGTTTTCTACTGAACACTGAAACTACAATGACGGCTTTTTAGCTCTTGAAAGTGAGTCTGTTGTGTTGTGCAGTCTGCTGTAAATAAAAAATAATAATTTTAATGCATTTCTACTGAGTTGTAGACTATGGTTGAGGTTGACTTCATTATGGTGAGCTCTTCAAAGAAAGATTGCCAAATTAAGGCACCTCTATTTCTTCAAATTACAAAAGACTTCCTAAAGTAAATCAGTTAAAACCAAATAGAAATAACAATGTACTTTTTAATTAATGTAAAGCAGGTTTAACAGCATTTGTTGGCTCTACAGTAAGTCCACAATGTTGTTTTTCAGATCAAATAAGTTCAAAGTTAATTTAATTTGTAGTATTAATAATATCAATCTTGAAGGATGAGGTTGTCTTAATTGTTGCAGCCTGCTGTAATAATCTGTTCTGGGATTTTACAGTAGTTTTGAGATGTTTAATGAGTGTTGGTGCGCTTTGCTGGTGGTATTGCAAAGATATTTAATCTGGCAAAGTGTTTTTGCAATAACTGAGCATAACACTCCTGTCTTACAGTTTTTTCTCAATTACATCTCTGATTATATGTATTTTGTAGAATCTGTAATGAATAACGTGTGCTGTTTATTTGAGATTTTTGCGTTCATTCATTGATTCATTCATTAATTCACATTGTTGCTGGTCCTTCCCTTGTACATGGTCATACTCTTGATTTGATGGAATCTTTTTGTTTTTCTGTTGGCAGTGCAATGTTGTGTTCATAATAACATGAAAAGATTTGTATTATTTTTTCATAAAAATAATACATTATTGGGCGGCGCGGTGGTTCAGTGGGTAACGCTGTTGCCTCACAGCAAGAAGGTCGCTGGTTTGAGTCCCAGTTGGCGTTTCTGCGTGGAGTTTGCATGTTTTTCCCATGTTAGCATGGGCTTCCTCTGGGTGCTCTGGTTTCCAAACACATGCACCATAGGTGAACTGAGTAAACAAAATGGCCCATAGTGTATGAGTGTGTATGTGAATGCAAAACTGTATGGGTGATTCCAATTGGGTTGCGGCTTGAAGTGCATTCGCTGCATTAAACATACACTGAAAAAAATATTCAAAGATGACTCCTTGGATTTACTCAATTTTCTTTTACGTTAAGTGGTTGTAAATAATTTATTTCTGTTGAATTAAAACAAATTAAGTTGAACATTATTAAACTTAATTTGTTTGTTTAAATTCAACACAAATAAATTGTTTGCAACAGTTCTGCATGCAACACTTTTTTCAGTGGCTAGAATAGTTGGTGGTTCATTCCGCTGAGGTGACCCCAGATAAATCAGAAACTAAGCCAAAGGACAATGCATGAATGAATGAATACAGTGCTCTGGCTGATGATATGTCTATTGCGGTTAAATCTCAGGTGCCAATTTCCAATGGCGCTGGTTTTTAAAGTTGCTTCAGTTGTTTTAAGTCACAAGTGTCAAACTCAGTTCCAAAAGGGCCGCAGCCCTGCACAGTTTAGTTCCAACCCTAATTAAACACACCTGATCAAACTAATTGAGTCCTTCAGGCTTGTTTGAAACCTACAGGTAAGTGTGTTGGAGCAGGGTTGGAACTAAACTGTGCAGGGCTTCGGCCCTCCAGCAATTGAGTTTGACACCCTTGTTTTAAGTCATCGATTGAGTCTCCTTTTTCTGTTGTGGTACCTGAAGCGTCCCTCTGTGTAACTCCTAATGCTGTGAATTATGAAAACCATTTTATCTTTAAAAGTAAAAGCAAAAAGTCAATGTTTCGCTATTGTTAAGCATTAACATACTTAATTTTATGCTAGAGTGCAGGATTGCTCAGAGTAAATGACTTAAGATAAGTTTCACATGAATCTTTAAGAGATTTTTTAACAAATTGTGGAGAGCAAATCAGCTTTATGTTTTATATATTACTTTACAGAACTGTAATGTCTACTAAAATTGCAGTGTAATAATCTGGTCTATCATTCTGTGTGCTTTTTGTAGAGGTATAATACGTTGCAATGGAAATATTGCATTGATTACATTTTTGTTGGCTGTTTGTTGTTGTTGTTTTTGAGTCACTTGACCTGTTCTGTTTCCTCTGACTGACATAGCTATGTAGAGCTTTTCTACCTGTCTGTTTACTTCTACTTAACTTTGTGGCTTTTGATACTTTGATTCTTTTGACATGAATAACACAAGTGCAGTCTAATAACTATATCTTATTTTGTTTGTGTCTGCATCTACCTCAACTGTTTGTGTCTGCATCTAATTCATGTTGTAGCTTTTGATATTTGGATTCCTTTGACATGAAGAACTTTAAGTTTTGAAGTGATGGTTGTGATTGCATATCTGAATGATCAATTCATAAATTTGTGCTTGAATGATTTTTTTTTAGCTACTAACAATGTAAATCAGAGTTAGGCCTCAGATTTGTTTTTTATTTTCTCACATTTCAAGGCTAAATCTATCTCGGTTTGCTTGGAAAATTTTTAACTCTTGTCCTGTGTCAATGTTTTTATCTATGGACTTATGGTACGATTGTTGGCATGCTCTCAGATTTTATTATGTTAGTATGTTGGTGTTGCTCTTTTGAATCAGTGGGTACAATACCTGTATCTCTACCACAAGACATAGTTGCATATTTAAAGCTTTCTGTTTGTGTTTAACTGTTCATTTAAAGAGTTTGAGGACTTTGTTTGGTATGTATTTCAGTAGTAGCCTGTCTGCTGGTATTTATATGAGTATCTGTGATCATGCCATCATTCAGACTCCCTTAAGAAAGCTTATATCTATGTATCTGACATGAATAACTTTAATACAACTTCTTAAAAAATATATATAGTTTTTTTTCTCACCGTTGTCTCCACTGACTTGCTTGGTTTGGGACTCGTAGAGCTGTGCATTGATGTATTTCCTCCTCAGTGTTTGGTAATCTTCTGATTCTAATTGTTACCCTAAGAGATTTCTTTCCTATTAAGCTGCTTTGTTTAGGCAGTCACTTTAAATGGTGGACTCATTTTATTTGCATGCAAATGTGCTGTTAGTTTATTGAAACATCAAGTGACATTCACTGTGGTGGAAATGTTTGTTTCTTCTACACTGTGAAACCCAAAAGTCAACTTTATTAATTAAAATAAGTGTAGTTAACTCAAAAATGACTAAAAGTTAATTATACTCACTTGAAAAGAGTTAATGTTGAAGGTAAAGAGATAAATAAATACCTTATTACTTCAACTTAAATGGAGTAAGTTCAATGTACTCATATAGATTAGTTTTTCAACTCATGGTTTGTTGTGATCGGTTTCCTGAAACAGCTTGAGTTGCATTAACTTATTGGCTTTTACAGTACTCAGTTGGTTTGAGTTCTCTTCATTTATTGGGTTTTACTGTGCTCAAATTTCTTTGTTTACTCAAATGGATTAAGTTCACAGCACTCATAGGGATAAGTTTTTGAACTTAAATGGTTTGTTGCAATCGGTTTCCTCAAATGGTTTGAGTTACTTTAACTTTTTACAGTGTACATTATTCTCTCTGAAGTAGCAGAGGTCTATTCAATACAGCTGTCCATGGTGCTGAAACAAAAGTCATGTAGCTCTTATTCGCCTTATAGGGATAGTTCACTCAAAATTTTTTATGTAATCATTATTTAGTCAAACTCAAATGGTTCCAAACCCTTTATGAGATTCATTATTCTGTTGAACACCAAACTAAATAGTTTGAAGAAAGCTGGAAACTTTAAACTATTGACTTCCATATAGGAAAAACAAATACAATGGAAGTCACCTGTTACAGGTTTGCAGCGTTCTTTAAAATATTTTGTGTGTTCGACATGATTGAAAGGAGTGTAGTTAACACAAAATTAACTGAAAGTTAATTCTACTCACTTGAAAAAGTTTTGAACTTAGTGTTGAAGGTAATGAATTAATTAAATACGTCATTACTTCAACTTAAATGGAGTAAGTTCACAGTACTCATATAGATTAGTTTTTAACTCAAATGGTTTGTAGCAATGCGTTTCTTCAAGCGGTTTGAGTTGCCTTAACTCATTGGGTTTTACAGTACTCAGTTGGTTTGAGTTCTCTTCATTTATTGGGTTTTACTGTACTAAAAGTGCTTCGTTTACTCAAATAGAGTAAGTTCACAGCACTCATAGGGATAAGTTTTGAACTTAAATGGTTTGTTGCAATCGGTTTCCTCAAATGGTTTGAGTTACCTTAACTTTTTACAGTGTACATTATTCTCTCTGAAGTAGCTGAGGTCTATTCAATACAGCTGTCCATGGTGCTGAAACAAAAGTCATGTAGCTCTTATTCGCCTTATAGGGATAGTTCACCCCCAAAAAATTATGTAATCATTATTTAGTCAAACTCAAATGGTTCCAAACCCTTTCATGAGATTTTTATTCTGTTGAACACCAAACTAAATAATCTGAAGAAAGCTGGAAACTTTAAACTTTTGACTTCTATATAAGAAAAACAAATGCTATGGTCAATGTTTACAGGTTTCCAACATCCTTCAAAGTATCTTCTTTTATGTTCAACAGCATAAAGAAAGCCGGATAGGTTTGGAACAAGTAAAGGGTGGGTAAATGATAACCGGATTTTCATTTTTGGTGAACTGTCACTTGAATTAATTGTGCTCTCGAAAAATATAAACACTTCTTAATACACTTTATAAACAGTGTTTTATTGAATGCTTATAATTTAACAGAACAATACTTACTTATAGCCTCATGGTGTCGCTGTATACCTTTGTAGGACAGACATAAAAATCCTCCACCCACCTTTTTTTCATTTGTAACATGCTGTTTGCTGCAGAAAAGAGAAGAAAAGGCGACGTTGTTTCGTTTGATAGCTGCACAAGGATATTTTCCTAATTATTCGGGGACAGTTTTGGACTTCACCCGTTCACAATTTTCACATTAGGATAAGATCAAGATGAGAAGAAACACGGGATTAGTGTTTTCGCTCTGCTTTTGTGTCATGATGGCGCACAGCGCTTATGGAGACGTGAGCTATTCTTTCCCGGAGGAGATGAAACGCGGATCTGTGATTGGAAATATAGCGAAGGATCTCGGACTGGATGTGAACAGACTGTCATCTCGTAAGGCTCGCATTGATACTGAAGGTAGCATAAAACGGTATTGTGATATTAAACTGAATACTGGAGAGCTGACCGTAGCGGAGAGAATCGACAGAGAGGGGCTTTGTGGAAAGAAAGCTTCGTGTGTTATTAAACAAGAACTTATGCTTGAAAATCCACTGGAATTGCATCGAATTACTTTACATATTGAGGATATTAATGATAACGCACCGCATTTTGATGAGGAGGTTATTAAGATGGAGATCAGGGAGTCGGCGCACAAAGAGGAACGGTTTTTACTGGAGGAAGCCCATGACCCGGATATAGGAAAGAATTCAGTTCAGTTCTACAAATTGGAAAGCAATGATAATTTTATTTTAGATGTTAAATCAAACGATTTAGCCGGGAAATACTGCGAATTGGTTTTAAATAAAGAGCTGGATCGTGAGCAGCAGAAAGAGCTGACTTTAATTCTGACTGCGGTAGACGGCGGGACTCCACCGAGATCAGGTACTGTAGCCATACACGTCACTGTGCTGGATGCTAATGATAATGCTCCAGTCTTTAGTCAGGCCGTCTATAAAGTCAGTCTGCCTGAAAATTCCCCTGTAGACACTGTAGTGGTGACAGTGAGCGCTACTGATGCAGACGAGGGGCAAAACGGAAAGGTCACGTATGTATTTGGTCATGTTTCAGAAGAGGATAAAACATTATTCTCATTAAATCGCAATACCGGAGAAATAACTGTTACTGGTGCAATAGATTATGAAGAGAAATCTGCGTACGAGTTGCGTGTTTTAGCAAAAGATGCTGCTGGTTTAACATCTTACTCAATGGTGATTATTGATGTTACAGACACTAATGACAACGCACCGGTAATCATTAGTAAATCTCTGAACATCCCTATTCCTGAGAGCGCGTTACCCGGTACAGAGGTTGGCATCATTAATGTGCAGGACAGAGACTCTGAGAATAACGGACATGTGCGCTGCTCCATTCAGCAAAACGTCCCATTTAAACTCGTGCCTTCAATCAAAAATTACTATTCTCTGGTGACCACAGGTGAATTAGACCGCGAGCTGCTCTCTGAATATAATATTACAATTACTGCTACTGATGAGGGCTCTCCGCCTTTATCTTCCACTAAGAATATTCACTTGACTGTAGCTGACGTCAATGATAATCCACCTGTATTTCAGCAGCAGAATTACAGAGCTCATGTGCAAGAAAATAACAAAGCAGGCTCCTCTATTTGTTCAGTATCAGCTACAGACCCGGACTGGAGACAGAATGGCACTGTAGTTTATTCTCTGTTGTCCTCTGATGTCAATGGCGCACCGGTGTCCTCCTTTTTATCCATTAACGGAGACACCGGGGTCATTCATGCCGTCAGGTCGTTTGATTACGAGCAAATGAAAAGTTTCAAAGTGCTCGTGTTAGCCAGAGACAACGGGTCTCCTCCTCTGAGCAGTAACGTGACCGTGAGTGTCTTCATATCGGATGAGAATGACAACTCTCCTCAGATATTATACCCCTCTCCGGAGGGAAACTCCTTTATGACCGAGATGGTGCCCAAAGCTGCGCAGGCGCGCTCCCTGGTCTCCAAGGTGATCGCCGTGGACGCGGATTCCGGGCAGAACGCGTGGCTCTCGTATCACATCATTAAAGCGACTGATCCGGGACTTTTCACTATCGGTGTCCACAGCGGAGAGATCAGGACGCAGCGGGACATTTCTGAATCTGACAGCATGAAGCAGAACCTTATTGTGTCAGTCAGAGATAACGGACAGCCCTCTCTCTCAGCCACGTGCGCACTGTATTTACTTGTATCAGATAACTTGGCTGAAGTGCCAGAACTGAAAGACATGTCTCATGACGAGAGCAGCTCCAAACTGACGTTTTATTTGATCATCGCGCTGGTGTCCGTCTCCACTTTCTTCCTGACCTTCATCATCATCATCCTGGCCGTGAGGTTTTGTCGCAGGAGAAAGCCCAGACTGTTGTTTGATGGAGCTGTAGCCATTCCCAGCGCGTATCTGCCTCCAAATTACGCAGAGGTGGAGGGCGCGGGAACTCTCCGCAGCGCCTACAATTATGACGCATACCTGACCACGGGCTCGCGCACTAGTGACTTCAAGTTCGTCAGATCTTATAATGATGGCACGCTGACTGCTGACCTGACTCTGAGAAAGACTCAGTCTTTTGAGAACATAATGGATACCCTTGGCGATGGAGTCGAAAGTTTAGAGGTACATTTTTAATTAATAGTTGTTTGCTCCACTTAACGATTATTTATAGTTTTATTTATTTTTTACAAGCATTGAGCAAAGTTTTGTGCTATTTGGAATATTTACATAAAAAAAGATTCCCTGAGGACAAGTTCAGTCTTTCCCAAAGACTATAATGCACAAATACTAAAAATATTAGTTATACTTTATAATCCTTTCGTTGGTTTCTTATAGTTGTTATTATCATTTGCTTAAGATTATACTGTTATGGTTCACTCTTTTTAATATAATAATAACAATAATAATAATAATAATAATAATAATAATGTTTGCAAAATTTGTTGTCCTTTTGTGTTTTATTAAAAAAGTATTTACAACCTTACTTCACCTTTAATTTAATTTAAGAAGAATTGTATTGTTATGCTTAAACATGGTTCCTATGTTTGTTTTACTTCCAGTTATTTTAAACTTTTTAAGTACTGACCTAGCTGTGGAAATGACTTTTTTTCAATACATGTTATATGCAAGCTGCTGGCAATTTTATATAGTTTATATTTGCACGATAATATTGCTATTTTTATTTATTTATTTATTGACAGCTTATAAATTAATGACAATCGTAAAAATGGCAACAAGCTAAAGACTTCTACCCAGTATAAGGTTAGACAGACATCCATAACATTACTTTAAAAAATCAATTAAAAAAACAATAAAACTAATCATTCAACATGAGTTTTAAGGCGAGATTTAGACGTAATGAGACAGTCACTTGCCATTTAACAAATTCTTATCACTCAGATGACAACTTGAAATTTTATTTGAACTTCTGCGTAAATGTTGGTTTTACTTTTAATTGTGTAGGCCACATGCCACTATGTTGGCACGTTTAAGAGAAGTAAAATATTTAAATAATTTTTGCTGATATTAAATGTAGATTTGTGTGAACTGACTAAATAAAGGACTTCCGAGAACAAGCGAATACCTTTTTTTCATGGCTCATTATGATTGTTTTATTTTGCAGAAAAGGATAAGAACAACGTTGTTTTGCGCTTACGGTCTGGGCTCGTCAGTTTGCGAATTCGCTGTTTTTATGGTCATTTAGGCTGCATTCAGATGCACGTTTTCAGGTTGGACTCACTGGATTACAGCGTCATTATTCTGCCAGGTGCAGTGTGACGGGGCAAATGTGAGGAAAAATATTGGTGGTTCTTTATCGTTTAGGATAATTAAGCTGAATACTTCCTGTTGAAATATGACGCTTAGTTTCGTCGCTCTCTCTCTTTCTCTCGTTTGTCTGATTGCTTATTTACTTACTCCTATTTTTTTTTAATGAACTAGTTTATTTATTTATTCATTCATTTCAAATTTTATTAGGCATGTTATATAATTAAATGTATTTACTTATTTTAATACATTTAATTTTAAATATTTTAATGCATTTCTATTTATTTTATTGATTTATATGTTTTTTGGAGCTGGCACTTCTTGCCTTTAAAGAGCTTTGAGAGTAATAGATCTTCGGGTACTATTGGTTTTCCCTTTGAAAGGTTAAACAGAAATGTGTTTTTGTGGGGAGAATTGTTTTTGCAATAGTTTTTATTGATGGCGCAATAAATGTGCATGATTTTAGCTAAGTGATGATGCTGCTGAGTTTATATTTTACAATAAGATGTTCAGATTACAAATCCTCATGGTGTCGCTGTGCACCTACGAACTAAATTGTCGTGTTTTCTCCACCCTCATATCTTGCCATTTCCCTTTGTACTGCTGTTTTTTTAGACGCCATACACGGGGCAGAGCGTTTGCTTATCAAGTATGTGCTGAAAATACGGAATATTTTTGTTAATATTTGGGACGGATGCATATCAGAAAACGTGCTTATCAATCCGAAGCTGCAATGATGGACAAGTGGTTATATTTGTTTTCTTTCCGTGCGCATGCTTTTCTCATTGTCTCTCTTTTGGCGCACACCGCTTATGGAGACGTGAGCTATTCTTTACCGGAGGAGATGAAACGCGGATCTGTAATTGGGAATATAGCGAAGGATCTCGGACTGGATGTGAACAGACTGTCATCTCGTAAGGCTCGCATTGATACTGAAGGCAACAGAAAACGATACTGTGATATTAATCTGAATACTGGAGAGCTGACCGTAGCGGAGAGAATCGACAGAGAGGGGCTTTGTGGGAAGAAAGCTTCGTGTGTTATAAAACAGGAGCTCGTGTTGGAAAATCCTCTTGAATCTCGTCTTATTAATATTAATGTCAACGATATAAATGATAATTCTCCTCTATTTAAAAAAGATGTAATAAAACTGGAGATTAGCGAATCGGCTGCTAAAGGTGCGCGGTTTGTGTTGGAGGAGGCGCATGATGCAGACATTGGAACTAATTCAGTTCAAAATTATGATTTAGCAAAAAATGAATATTTTGAATTGGCTGTTACTGCAAAAACAACCGGGAAATTTTACGGAGAATTGGTACTAGAGAGACAATTAGACCGTGAGCAGCAGAAAGAGGTGACTATAATTCTGACTGCGGTAGACGGCGGGACTCCACTGAGATCAGGTACTGTAGCCATACACGTCACTGTGCTGGATGCTAATGATAATGCTCCAGTCTTTAGTCAGGCCGTCTATAAAGTCAGTCTGCCTGAAAATTCCCCTGTAGACACTGTAGTGGTGACAGTGAGCGCTACTGATGCTGACGAGGGGCAAAATGGTGAAGTCACCTATGAGTTTGGGCATATTTCAGAAAATGACATTACTATTTTTTCTCTTGACCAAAACTCTGGAAGAATAACCTTAATAGGGTCACTCAACTATGAGGACGAGGCCTCTTTTGAGCTCCCAATACAAGCCACAGATGGGCTGGGGCTGGTTTCATATTCAACTGTTGTTATTGATGTATCTGACATCAATGATAATTCGCCGATTATAATCGTTAAATCTCTGAATAGTCCAGTTCCTGAGAGCGCGTTACCCGGTATAGAGGTTGGCATCATTAATGTGCAGGACAGAGACTCTGAGAATAACGGACAGGTGCGCTGCTCCATTCAGCAAAACGTCCCATTTAAACTCGTGCCTTCAATCAAAAATTACTATTCTCTGGTGACCACAGGTGAATTAGACCGCGAGCTGCTCTCTGAATATAATATTACAATTACTGCTACTGATGAGGGCTCTCCGCCTTTATCTTCCACTAAGAATATTCACTTGACTGTAGCTGACGTCAATGATAATCCACCTGTATTTCAGCAGCAGAATTACAGAGCTCATGTGCAAGAAAATAACAAAGCAGGCTCCTCTATTTGTTCAGTATCAGCTACAGACCCGGACTGGAGACAGAATGGCACTGTAGTTTATTCTCTGTTGTCCTCTGATGTCAATGGCGCACCGGTGTCCTCCTTTTTATCCATTAACGGAGACACCGGGGTCATTCATGCCGTCAGGTCGTTTGATTACGAGCAGATGAAAAGTTTCAAAGTGCTCGTGTTAGCCAGAGACAACGGGTCTCCTCCTCTGAGCAGTAACGTGACCGTGAGTGTATTCATATCGGATGAGAATGACAACTCTCCTCAGATATTATACCCCTCTCCGGAGGGAAACTCCTTCATGACCGAGATGGTCCCCAAAGCCGCGCAGGCGCGCTCCCTGGTCTCCAAGGTGATCGCCGTGGACGCGGATTCCGGGCAGAACGCGTGGCTCTCGTATCACATCATTAAAGCGACTGATCTGGGACTTTTCACTATCGGTGTCCACAGCGGAGAGATCAGGACGCAGCGGGACATTTCTGAATCTGACAGCATGAAGCAGAACCTTATTGTGTCAGTCAGAGATAACGGACAGCCCTCTCTCTCAGCCACGTGCGCACTGTATTTACTTGTATCAGATAACTTGGCTGAAGTGCCAGAACTGAAAGACATGTCTCATGACGAGAGCAGCTCCAAACTGACGTTTTATTTGATCATCGCGCTGGTGTCCGTCTCCACTTTCTTCCTGACCTTCATCATCATCATCCTGGCCGTGAGGTTTTGTCGCAGGAGAAAGCCCAGACTGTTGTTTGATGGAGCTGTAGCCATTCCCAGCGCGTATCTGCCTCCAAATTACGCAGAGGTGGAGGGCGCGGGAACTCTCCGCAGCGCCTACAATTATGACGCATACCTGACCACGGGCTCGCGCACGAGTGACTTCAAGTTCGTCAGATCTTATAATGATGGCACGCTGACTGCTGACCTGACTCTGAGGAAGACTCAGTCTTCAGATGATCTTAATGATATTATCGATGGAATAGAGAATATTTCTCAGGTTTGTAAATAGTTATTCCCAGTTCGACTGGTCATTCATGGTTTGACTCAAGCAATGTTTTGTTGTTATCAAAATGAAGCTTTAATAGTTAACTTTGTTTTTATTATTATTATTATTATTATTATTATTATTATTATTATTATTATTATTATGATGAAGTGTAAAGTTGGGAAAAAAATGTCTATAGAGTTAAATAATGCAGTGGCAAAGTTTACTAATGCAAGCAAACATTACTTCATTTTAACTGTATATTTTAGATCGCTTGTTATTGTCATTTAACAAAGCTTATAATGTCATTCTTTCTTTGGTTGTTTTTCTGTGTGTTTTCAATTTGTTTTCAGTGTACATGTTTAGATTATGTTATTCACAGCATGCGCAGGGGAGTAATTGTATGGTGGCAATAACTTTGCGTATTTGTTAAAGGGGTAGTTCACAATCATCTATATTTCATCCTTTACTTACTCTTCACCTGTTACCCAACAAGTTTGAGTTTCTTTTGGCTGTTGAGGAAGACATTTTAAAGAATGCTTAAAACTGGTAGCCATGGACTTTTTTTTAGCATTTATTTATTTATTTTATTTTTTGCCATAGCTACCAAATAAATGTTTGACAGTGTTCAAGAGTAAAAGGTGTGAAATAAGTGAAGAATGAGTAAATACTAAATACAGTATTATTATTATTATTATTATTATTATTATTATTATTATTATTATCATTATTATTATTATTATTTTTTTAAATAATATTAGGAAATAATAATAATAATGATAATAATTTGGGGTGGGGTGGAATGTGTGAACGATCCCTTTACTCTGTCATTGGTGGCGTTGTCAGATTTAATAACTTTAATAACATCTTGTTAATGAAGTTTTTAAAATCCTTGCTGTTTACCGTTTTCCTGGCTCACTGATGATTTTTAATCTCATATTTCAAATACTATCGTTCATAATTCATCAAAATGCCCTGCTATCATGTTGCAGCCATTCTGCGTTTGCTTTGTAATGCGTCCCCAATGCCATTAGCGTTATCAACTGAAGTTGCATTTCTTTTTTGGAACAATCTATATATTTTGGATGTGTGTGCCGATGTTTGTTATAATATTACTTTTACAACGAGCCTCACAGCAAAGCCTTAATTTTACCGATTGTTTGTTGCCCATTATTAGGCGCATTGATCTCCCTGGTCGCTGTCCGTGGTACTGATGTGCGTTGCGGCATGAACTGTAGCGTTTCCAGTCTGAGTGAAAAGAAAAGTTGTTTGGTTTTATCGCGGATTTGTTGTGTTTCTATTTATAACTATATGAGGTTCATGTTACAGAATTCCAATTCTGTGTATTTGGTATACTTTAAGGTGCTTGATCTTAGCCTAAATTTAGGGGTTTTCTCCATTTCTAGATAAAGGAATGCCTTTTATTGTATGGCGTGTTTTACAAAGTTTATACATCTGTGAATTGATATTTCATTTGGTCCTCATGGTGTCGCTGTTGACCTGTTATTTCCATTTCTTTTTGGTTTCTCCACCCTTTTGCGCTTGCGTTGTCATTTGCTGAATGCATTGTCCGAGAGCTGATCTTTTCTCTTTGCTGTACATGGACTTGTGTTCGTGCTGATTGCAATTCGTCCTTTTTACTTTGATTTGTCTTCTATCGAGAAGCCGGGTTGTCGTTTAGTACCAAAAAATGATTCCTAAAGGATTGCTGGTGGTGACTGTGCTCTTTCTTGTGTTCTCCGTCGTGCTGATGGCGCACAGCGCTTATGGAGACGTGAGCTATTCTTTACCGGAGGAGATGAAACGCGGATCTGTGATTGGAAATATAGCGAAGGATCTCGGACTGGATGTGAACAGACTGTCATCTCGCAAGGCTCGCATTGATACTGAAGGTAATAGAAAACGATACTGTGACATTAATCTGAATACTGGAGAGCTGACCGTAGCGGAGAGAATCGACAGAGAGGGGCTTTGTGGGAAGAAATCGTCGTGCGTTTTGAATCAAGAGCTCGTGCTGGAAAATCCTTTAGAATTGCACCGGATCGGTCTTAGGGTTCAAGATATTAACGACAATAATCCATATTTTGGTAAAGACTTGATCAATTTGGAGATCAGTGAATCCGCCGTTAAGGGCAAACGCTTTTTACTTGAGGAAGCAAACGACGCTGATATTGGGCAGAATTCTATTCAAAGCTACTCTATTCAAAATAATGAATATTTTATTTTATCCATGCAAGCAAATTCCTTTGAAGAAAAATATGCTGAACTCGTTTTAAATAAGGAATTAGATCGCGAGAAGGAGAAAGAGGTGACTTTAATTCTGACTGCGGTAGACGGCGGGACTCCACCGAGATCAGGTACTGTAGCCATACACGTCACTGTGCTGGATGCTAATGATAATGCTCCAGTCTTTAGTCAGGCCGTCTATAAAGTCAGTCTGCCTGAAAATTCCCCTGTAGACACTGTAGTGGTGACAGTGAGCGCTACTGATGCTGACGAGGGACAAAATGGAGAAGTGACGTATGAGTTTGGGCATATTATGGAAGATTACAAGCATTTGTTTAATCTTGATCGAAAGACAGGTGTCATTAGCATAAAAGGCCCAGTAGATTTTGAGGAAGAAGCCACATTTAGTTTGCGAATTATAGCTAAAGATGGATCAGGTCTAACATCTTACTCAAATGTTTTAATCAGTGTGAGTGACGTTAATGATAATTCGCCTATAATAATAGTAAAATCTCTGAACATCCCCATTCCTGAGAGCGCGTTACCCGGTATAGAGGTTGGCATCATTAATGTGCAGGACAGAGACTCTGAGAATAACGGACAGGTGCGCTGCTCCATTCAGCAAAACGTCCCATTTAAACTCGTGCCTTCAATCAAAAATTACTATTCTCTTGTGACCACAGGTGAATTAGACCGCGAGCTGCTCTCTGAATATAATATTACAATTACTGCTACTGATGAGGGCTCTCCGCCTTTATCTTCCACTAAGAATATTCACTTGACTGTAGCTGACGTCAATGATAATCCACCTGTATTTCAGCAGCAGAATTACAGAGCTCATGTGCAAGAAAATAACAAAGCAGGCTCCTCTATTTGTTCAGTATCAGCTACAGACCCGGACTGGAGACAGAATGGCACTGTAGTTTATTCTCTGTTGTCCTCTGATGTCAATGGCGCACCGGTGTCCTCCTTTTTATCCATTAACGGAGACACCGGGGTCATTCATGCCGTCAGGTCGTTTGATTACGAGCAGATGAAAAGTTTCAAAGTGCTCGTGTTAGCCAGAGACAACGGGTCTCCTCCTCTGAGCAGTAACGTGACCTTGAGTGTCTTCATATCGGATGAGAATGACAACTCTCCTCAGATATTATACCCCTCTCCGGAGGGAAACTCCTTTATGACCGAGATGGTGCCCAAAGCTGCGCAGGCGCGCTCCCTGGTCTCCAAGGTGATCGCCGTGGACGCGGATTCCGGGCAGAACGCGTGGCTCTCGTATCACATCATTAAAGCGACTGATCCGGGACTTTTCACTATCGGTGTCCACAGCGGAGAGATCAGGACGCAGCGGGACATTTCTGAATCTGACAGCATGAAGCAGAACCTTATAGTGTCAGTCAGAGATAACGGACAGCCCTCTCTCTCAGCCACGTGCGCACTGTATTTACTTGTATCAGATAACTTGGCTGAAGTGCCAGAACTGAAAGACATGTCTCATGACGAGAGCAGCTCCAAACTGACGTTTTATTTGATCATCGCGCTGGTGTCCGTGTCCACTTTCTTCCTGACCTTCATCATCATCATCCTGGCCGTGAGGTTTTGTCGCAGGAGAAAGCCCAGACTGTTGTTTGATGGAGCTGTAGCCATTCCCAGCGCGTATCTGCCTCCAAATTACGCAGAGGTGGAGGGCGCGGGAACTCTCCGCAGCGCCTACAATTATGACGCATACCTGACCACGGGCTCGCGCACTAGTGACTTCAAGTTCGTCAGATCTTATAATGATGGCACGCTGACTGCTGACCTGACTCTGAAAAAGACAGCTTTGTATGATCTGGAAGGACTCGATGCAGAGGAAAGTACCTCTGAAAATAAGGTATGGAACTGTCAGCATTTTGTTTCATATGAGCAGCATTATCATCACCATTGAATTTCATTATTGATCACACTGTGCACTATTTGTATTTTATTATTGGCATTGCAATATAGATTAATTTCAAAGCAGTGTTTTTGTTGTGAGCTCCATGAATATTAGCATCTTGTTTCTTATAGTGTCGTGTGAAAACCTGAGAAATTGAATTTTACCACTTTGTGCTTCTTGTTCAATGGGCAATTCAGTGGTTAGCACCTTGGCCTCACAGCAAGAAGGTTTCTGGTTTGAGTCCCAGCTTGGTCAGTTGGCGTTTCTGTGTGGAGTTTGCCTGTTCTCCCTGTGTTTGTGTGGGTTTCCTCTGCATGCTCCGGTTTACCCAACAGTCCAAACACATTCGCTATAGGGGAATTGATGAACTAAATTGGTTGTATTGAATGAGTGTGAATGTGAGTTTGTATGGGTGTTTCCCAGTACTGAGTTTGCAGCTAAAAAGGGCGTCTGCTGTGTTAAAAAACATATGCTGGATAAGTTTGTGGTTAATTCCGCTGTGGCTAATGAATAAAGGGACTAAGCCGAAGGAAAATGTCTCTTGTTCATGAGATGGTGTACAAACTTAACATCTGGCCTTTATTAGAAGTTTGAAAAAAGGGATAGTTCACCCAAAAATGAAAATTTACTCACTATTTACTCTCTCTCTCAAGCAGTTCTTTTTAGGAGTTTAATTTTTCTGCCGAACTGAAAATGAGAAATTTTGAAGAATGTTGAAAACCTGTAATCATTGATTAGCGTAGTAGGGAGTCATTGGTTACAGGTTTCCAACATTTTTCCAACACAGATTATTTTGTGCTCAACAGAAGAAATAAACTCCTGAAGATTTGAAGCAAGTGCGAGTAAATGATGAAGATTTTTTAAGGAAACTATTCTTTCAAGTAATATTAATCGTATCACTTTATTTTGATGGTCAGTTTGTTAAATTTTAGTTACACTGCATCTACATGCCTACTAATTCTCATTAGATTATAAGTAGACTGTTAGGTTGGGCTTGGGGTTATTGTAAAATGCCATGCACTTGCAAAGTTTCTTATAGTCAGTTAAATGTCTGTTGAAGGAGCAAATCAGCAGATATTAAGCAGACAGTCGACTAATACTCAAATCAGAATTGGTTGGCATGTAGTTGCTATGAAACTTTGTCAACAAAACGTGCAATAGGGACCATCAAAAAAAAAAGTGTTACGAGGAGTTTGTTAAATACATATTCCTAATAAACTCTAGAGTAAATGAATATAAAAAGGAAAGGTCTAAACAAAGCCTTGCTTTCTGTTTCGTTAGTCCTTCTGAAAGAAATCTTTATTGATTAATTAATTAATTTATTTATTGGTATTTCCAAATCCACTTTTAACCCTTGTGTGCTGTTGGGGGTGTTTTCATCCACTCTGGGGTGATTTTTGAGTCTTAATTTGGCCTCAGCATTCTCTGTGCTTCAGCTAGCAGAATGATTTTTTGTGACATCTTATTTTGACACATATTTTGAGGAATTGTTTAAAATAATAAAAAAATTATAAAAAAAAATAATAATAATAATAATAATTATATATATATATATATATATATATATATA
Organism: Danio rerio; assembly: GCF_052040795.2. Classification (NCBI taxonomy): domain Eukaryota; kingdom Metazoa; phylum Chordata; class Actinopteri; order Cypriniformes; family Danionidae; genus Danio; species Danio rerio. The sequence goes on along the minus strand of NC_141034.1, from coordinate 2,572,314 downwards.
TATATATATATATATATATATATATATATATATATATATATATATATATATATATATATATATATATATACACACACTCTGGGCAAATTTACTACCCTTTTGTTATGTAATGAATGAAAACATCCACTGAATTAAACTGCAGTAAAAACTGCATGAGATAAATATATTTTTATTTTTTTAATTTTTGTGCATAAAACTGTTTATCAACCTCAGCTCTGACCAATCCTACTAAATTGCTTAGAAAATGACAGCATTTTAACTCTTTAGATGCCAAATTCATAAGTGATGTCACTGATTTGGCGGGAAAAAACACACGAAATGACATATTTTTAATAACAAAAGTAGTTGTGGACTGGATTTTTCAAAACCTTTTATCAAAGTCTTAGACATGTAAAACAACATTTCCTTTGATGGATTGTTTTTGATTGATTTGAATAATTTTTCTCCAGAATTTACTGTTGGTGTCTGTTTTTGCCCCATTTACTTCTTTCATAACTACATAACTACATAACAAAACTGATCGCATATAATCATGCAATTTTATATGTTTGTTGTTTTCCCTGTTGGGAAGAGGTAAAATGTGTCATTTGTACTTTTAATTAAAGCTTGGCAACATAAGCCATTTAGATAGTTAATGCCTGTGCAAATAAAAGTGGTGCCACTTTATATTAAGTGTCCTTAACTACTATGTACTTGCATCAAAAAATAAATACAATGGACTTACCGTGTTCATAATGTATTTAAGAACACTTGTGGTGCTCTTAAGTTGGGATAAGGGTTGGGTTATGGACAGGTTTGGTTGTATGGGTAGGTTTAAGGGTGGGTTAAAGTGTAAGGGATGGTCAACAGTGTATTTACAAATGCAATTACATCATTTAATAACGATGTATTTACATACAGGTATTTAATCAAGCATAAGTACAGAGAAAATACATGTATTTACACAATAAGTACATTGTAACAATTGTATTTTTTTGTGTAAGTACATAGTAGTTAAGGACACTTGATATAAAGTGGGACCATAAAAGCTTAGTTTCTGGATTTTATATTGAGTATAACAGCAAATTAAAGGTGTGTGTATGTGTGAGAGTGACCTTTAAGCACTTACCTTGATGTGTCTGGGAAAATAAAATATGCATCTCAGCTCTCAGAACTACATGGAGAAAACAAAAGCAAAGACTGAGTATTTATGCACCATCAAACTGCTTATAATGGAAGTCAATGGGGTAAACCAACAGTAAATTAGGAAGAAAAATGAAAATCTAACAATGCATCAAAGACAATGTTGTTACTAATCGTTGACATGTCCAAGACTGGGATAAAGGTAAAATAAAATCCAGTCCACAGTACTTTTAATATTGAAAATACAGCATTCTGTGTGTGTGTTTTTCACCAAATCAGTAACATAATTTGTGAATTTGGCAATTAAAGAGTTAAAATCCTACAATTTTCCAAACAATCAACAAATTCATGCAAAACAATGTGAAAATAATATCAATATCATGCATTTGTACAGCAGTTTAATTCGGTGGATGTTTTCATCCCTAACATAACAAAAGGGTATTTAAATAGTAATTTGATTTTAAAACTTAGTTTGTCCCCTAAAACAAAATTAATCTATGTTCTATTTGATACAAGTATTATCATTGTTAATATTAATTTGGTTTTGAAAGGGTTTTGCTGGTCTGTAACTCACCAGAGGGTGACGCTCGTATGTTATACTCCGCTTAGTCAGTGATCTGTTCTGTACTGTGTGCCCTGATTCCCCAGTTTAATCAGCATTACGCAGCAAGCGGAGGAGGAGGGAGAGGCAGACTGAGGGATGGATGGGGAGGGCAGTGCTTTAGGCGAGAGAGAGAGAGAGAGATGAAAATAAAAAGCCGACACGAGCAGGCATCAGAGAGCAGTATCTGCGAGGATCTGTTCAGAATGCGCTGTCGCTCTTTTTGTTTCCTTTTATTTAAAAGCATCTCCTAATATTTTGCAAAATGTGGTGTTTGTCATGTCATGTTTGGCCTCAGCTTTGCATCTGCTTGGTTTGCATGTGCGGTTGTCTTGCTGAAGTGCGCTATTCGGTTCCTGAGGAGATGCGGAAAGGCTCTGTCATCGGAAATGTGGCCAGAGATTTGGGAATCGATGTGTCTGAGCTGATGAGACGCAGCGCTCGAGTCGTTGCCGAAGAAAGCAGGCAGTTTTGCGAGCTGAGAGCTGAAACAGGCTTGCTTTTAGTGAGCGAACGAATGGATCGAGAGGAGCTTTGCGCACAGTCTGTACACTGCATCCTGCAGTTCCAGCTGCTTTTGGAGAGCCCTCTTAAAGTGTACAGCCTCCTATTGGATGTCCAAGACATCAACGATAACAGCCCGGCGTTTGACAACGGTCAGATTGAACTGGAGCTGCTAGAATCAACACTTCTCAGGAGACGTTTCCCACTGGAGAGTGCTCGCGATCCTGATATCGGAGCTAATTCTGTTCACCATTATCAACTCAGCGAGAATGAATATTTCGCTTTGGAGATGAACACTCAGATGGATAACAACGCATATCCTGAACTGGTCCTCAAAAAGCCTTTGGATCGAGAAAGCAAAGCTGATCACTTTCTGACGCTGAGTGGAGTTGACGGAGGCCGACCTTCTCGTTCTGGAACGGCATCGATTCACATTCACGTCTTAGACGCTAATGATAACATCCCCGTGTTCAGTCAGAGCGTTTACAAAGTCAGCGCAGAGGAAAATTCACCTCAGGGTTCGGTGCTGGTCAAATTAAACGCCACAGATTTAGACAGCGGGATTTACGGAGCGGTTAGTTATTCTTTCAGTCACGTTCCTGATAAGACCAGAGGGATTTTGGAGGTCGACTCTGTGACGGGGGAGGTCAGGATCATGGGCGCTTTGGATTATGAAGAGGCCAGTTCTCATGAACTGGATGTACAGGCTAAAGATGGTGGTGGACAGTCATCTCACTGCAAATTAATCCTAGACGTAATCGATGTGAACGACAACGCGCCTGTTATCGCAGTTAAATCAGCTTCATCTTCAGTGCCTGAAGACGCTTCACCAGGAACGATGGTAGCTTTGCTACACGTCTATGATCTTGATATTGGCGGTCGCGTCACATGCAAACTATCTGACGATGTGTCATTCAAATTAGTGTCAGAGGTAAAGAATTACTTCATGCTTGTGATTGATGGCAGGCTAGACAGAGAAAAGTGTACTCACTATAACATAACCATAACCGCAGTAGATGCTGGAACGCCTCCGTTATTCAGCAGTAAAACCGTAGCCATAACAGTCACAGACATAAACGACAATCCTCCTATTTTTAGACACGCAAACTACACCGTCCAGTTTGCTGAGAATCAGCCTCAGGGAACTCCAGTGATCAGAATCAAAGCTGACGACGCAGACGAAGGGCAGAACGCACGAATATTATATTCCCTCTCAGAAGACTCAGCCATTTATCTATCCATCAACACAGAAACTGGTGAGATATTCACAATTCGTCCGTTCGATTACGAAGCCTCCACTCACTTCTATGCTCAGGCCATGGCACGTGACGGAGGACGGCCTTCCTTTACTAGCACATGCACAATCCGGATCTATATCACAGATATGAACGACAATCCACCGGTTGTGCTGTATCCGGTGCAGTTTAACGGATACGTTGCTGATGATATCGTTCCCCGAGCTGCTCCTGCTGGTTATTTGGTCACTAAGGTGGTTGCTGTTGATGCAGACGCTGGACACAATGCATGGCTCTCCTATCGGATTGTTAAAGCCACGCAACCTAATTTGTTCTCAATTGGACTGCATTGTGGGGAAATAAGGACGCTTAGAGGGTTTGCTGAAGATGATGACATTAAGCAAACTGTAATAGTTTCTGTAAGCGATAACGGGCCTGAATCGTTCTCCGCTACTGCAACTGTTAATATTATGACTGAAAATGGATTGCCTGTCATCGATGAGCTTTTCGCACGTGGCATCGAGGAGTCACACACACACAGTGATCATATTGTGTATTTAATAATGGCTTTGGCTGGTGTGTCCAGTCTTTTCTTTGTGCTTATAATTTCGGTGATCTACATGAGACTGTGTAAACGCAGATACATGTATCGTTCCACTGCAAACTTACACATTTTTCCTCCGACCTGCGGTCCTCCTGGATATTCCGATGTAAGCCGGTTCAACACCTTGCAGAAGGACGATCGATTTAACTCGTTTTTAACCACAGGATCATGGAGAGGGGACTTTAGATTCGGATCTGACTTCATTGATTTTGACATGCAGAATAAGATTGGGACGGCAGTGCATGTGGACGGCCGCAGTGCCACACGTGCCAAGCTCTTAGTGCCACATAAATTCTAACCCCCCCCGCTCCCTCCCTCCTCTCATGGTCTGATCCTGATTGTTGAACTTAAAATCTTCATCAGCAGATCTGACTGAAAAGCCTTTAATCAAACAAATGACCAACGTTCATCATTATATTGCGTTTAACCTGTTTCATTACATTAGATTAAAGTCAATCTTGTTTTTGTTGCATGTCAGATCTTAAATAGTGTAAATTTTGTTGTTTACATTGTGTTCACAGTGTTCACCTCTTCTGATGTGCTCATTTTTTGGGTTGTTTGTTGTTCTTATGTGTATAAATGCATAACATATGATTCAGAAGGAGCTTTAATGCTAGGACATGAACTTCTGAGGTTGTGTTTTTCATAGTTTGCTTTTTTTTTAAATAGCAAAACTGATCACCGAATATGTGTTTGATGAAGATCTGCGCATTCTTTGTGCTGAGATATTATGGCAAATCTTGCTTTCTATTTAGTGCCCAACAGCTTTTGAATTTGCTTTGCTTTTTACCAATTTTTCTTTTCATCAATTCATTCATTCTTATTTAGATATACAGTTGAAGTTGATTATTTGCTCTCCTGAATTATAATTATTAGCCCCCCTGTATATTTCCCCCAATTTCTGTTTAATAGAGATCATTTTATTCAGCACATTTCTAAGCATAATAGTTTTAATAGCTCATTTCTAATAACTGAATTATTTTATCTTTGCCATGATGACAGTAAATAATATTTGACTAGAAAGACACTTCTATACAGCTAAAAGTGACATTTAAAGGCTTAACTAGGTTAATTAGGCAAGTCATTGTATAACAGTGGTTTGTTTTGTTGACAATCTAAAAAATATTGTTTAAAAATTGCTAATAATATTGACCTTAAAATATATTTAAAAAAATTTAAATCTGCCTTTTATTATAGCTGAAATAAAAAAAAAACATATAATATAAATAGAAAAAAAAAACATTATAGGAAATACTGTGAAAAAGCCTTGCTCTGTTAAACATCATTTGGGAAATATTTGGAAAAAGGAACAAAATTTACAGGAGTGCAAATAACTTTAACCTCAGCTGTATATTAATTTGTTTATTTGTACTTTATTAGTATTATTTTTTTCATTTAATTTGTTTTTCAAACAATTTTTATTTATTTTTTTTTTTTTTGGATTCTCACTCTCATAGACTGAAATATTGCATGAGTGACAAATGTTGGATCTGTGTTTCACAGCACTCATCTATTTTTGTTATGCTTTCATCATTCTTTCTGTACCCTAGCACTTTAGTTTGGCTTTATACAGTTGCAATCAGTAATATTAAAACCTCTTTGATCATTTATGTATTAATATTATTTTTATATATATATATATATATATATATATATATATATATATATATATATATATATATATATATATATATATATATATATATATATATATATATATATATATATATATTAATTATAATAAATGTTTCTCAAATGACGATTAGTAGAGCAAGGAAATTTTCAGAGTATGTCTGATAATATTTTTTCTTCTGGAGAAAGTCTTACTTGTTTTATTTCGGCTGGAATAAAAGCAGTTTTTAATTTTTTTTTAAAACACATTTAAAGGTCAATATTATTAGCCCCTTTAAACTCTATATGTATTTTTTCTATAATCTACAGAACAAACCATCATTATACAATAACTTGCCTAATTACCCTAACCTGCCTAGTTAACCTAATTAACCTAGTTAAGCCTTTAAATGTCTTGAAAAACATCTAGTAAAGTATAATTTACTGTCATCATGACAAAGATAAAATAAATCAGTTATTAGAGATGAGTTATTAAAAGTATTATATTTATTAATGTGCTGAAAAATTCTCTCACTTAAACAGAAATTAGGGAAGAAAATAAACCGGGGTGGGGGTGGGGGGGTAATATGTCATGGGGTTTAATAATTCTGATTGCAACTGTGTTTGTTTAGCTGCAGATTAAATGTCATCCTTTCAAATTCAGTCCTGCATGTGCAATGGTGATTTTAAAATCTTAATTTCATATAATAATTGTCCTTTGAACGTTTTCAAGGCATGAATCATGCATATATTATTTTGCTTCAAGTTGTAAATAAAGATTTGATGAAGGATAATTTGCAAGAAAATGTGCTATTATTTCTATTATATTTGGAAAATTTCCCTGCAATCTTTCTACTGCAAAATACCACCATTAATTGAATGCGTAACGTAGATTCTTTGCAATCTCTTGATGCATTTATTTGCAATTTAGTAAAGCAGATTAGGTTCAGAGTAAATTCTACACTAATCTATTTTGTCAGTGTGTTTATTTATTGAATCCCAGCCTCTAAATGTGTTTACACTTTGAATGTTTGATTTAAGACGTTTTATAATTTATCAAAAGCAGTTAAAGGCGTCACGGTGGCGCAGTGAGCAGCATGATCGCCTCAACCTCGCCTCAAGGTTGCTGTTTCCAGCCTCAGCTAAGTCATTCGGCATTTCTGTGAGGAGTTTGCATGTTCTCCCCATGTTTGCGTGGGTTTCCTCTGGGTGCTCCGGTTTCAAGTCCAAAGGTGAATTAGGTAGACCAAATTGACCGTAGTGTATGAGTGTGTGTGTAAATGAGTGTGTATGGATATTTCCCAGTGATAGGCTGCAGCTGAAAGGGCATCCGCTGTGTAAAACATATGCTGGATAAGTTGCCGGTTCATTCCACTGTGGCGACCCCAGATTAATAAAGGGACTAAGCCGAAACGAAAATTAATGATTGAAAAGGAGATGTAGTGATTAACAACAATCATTAAAACTGGCAGAATCGGAGAGTTTATATAAAGTAGGACATGGGCAAATACATTTACACATGTCATTTATAAAAAAAAAATTTACATGATCCCTTCACTTCCTTACAAATCAGTTTTGTGTGTTTCAGGAGTCAAACATCTCCTTGATGGTAATAATAAAGGCATTTCCGATAAGCAGTTCTGTCATACTTTACCCTAAAACTCCATTAGTTGATGTTAGTGCATTTATTAATCATAACGTACTAATGCATTATTCATTCATTTTCTTGTTGGCTTAGTCCCTTTATTAATCTGGCGTCGTCACAGCGGAATGAACCGCCAACTTATCCAGCACGTTTTTACACAGCGGATGCCCTTCCAGCTGCAACCCACCTCTGGGAAACATCCACTCATTTATACACACACTCATACATATGAACATTTTAGCCTACCCAATTCACCTGCACCGCATGTCTTTGGACTGTGGGGGAAACCGGAGCACACAGAGGAAACCCAGGCGAATGCAAGGAGAACATGCAAACTCCACACAGAATCGGAAACTGAGCCGAGGTTCAAACCAGCGACCTTCTTGCTGTGAGGCGACAGCACTACCTACTGCGCCACTGCGCCGCCACTAATGCATTATATAATTGTAAATTTGAGCTTGGTAACATTAGTATTGTGAGTACACAAGAACTTGTTTTTATTAACTAAGGTTAACTAAGATAAATTAATACTGTAATCAAGCTATAGTTCATTATTTGTTAGTAAATAGATTAACATTAACTAATGGAATTGTGTGGTAAAGTGTTACCAGCAGTGCTGCATCAGGATGTGTCTTTTTTCAGTCCAGGCAGGGTAAAATACAATTTTAATGAGCCTTTTCACAATGAATTTGTTCAAAGTTGATATACTAAATAATGGAAACCGGAAAAATGTTTATGCACCTACAGTGGGCTCTAAAAATACAAGAAAATTCAATCACAGACTGTCACATGTTTCAAGCAGGAAGGCTCTAAGTTTGTTTTAACAAATATTGTTACCTGAGCTTGTTTGTTTGTTTGTTTGTTAAACTGGTCATTTTGTACTATTGCAATAGTTTTGCTCTAAAAATGTAGACTATTAACCACTCAAACTCCGCGGACCCAGAACCAGGTCTCTGACGTCATCGACTTTCGCTTTAAGATTTAAAGGGCCAGCATTGCACCAGACCCCGGTAAGTGGTGTCGTTTGAAAGTGTAGAATCTATATTTTATGCACATATGCGTCACTTTGGTTTTTATTCTACTGTACAAAAGTTATATACACTTAAATACACAGTATTTTGGATACCCGAGCTGGCTATTGAACATTGGTTTATTTTCATATTTTTTATATGACAGATGTACAAGTTATAGCTCAAATGAAAGCTCTTGCCGGTGCTCATACAGTTCTAGCATTCTTTTTACTAAATTATATTCACATATTAAACAGTTGTTATATGAATCGAGGTGTTTCCATGGCGCAGAAGTGAAAACAATACATTTATGATCAATAAGCAGCCCCAGATAGCACAGACAGCAGTCATCTCTTACCTTATGCTGTGCGCTTCAGGGCCATTCTCCTCTGTTTTTGAGGTGATGTGCATAAGTAATCCTTTTATATGTCTGACGTGCTCCAAACACAGTGAATTATGTTTGATCAAACAAAAGAATAGTGAAATATGAAAACAATGATCATCCCTGTGGCTTGTATAGCACTTATCATCAGTTGGAACACAATATCTTCTGCATAGATTATGGTGGAGACATTTTTCCGTTTTCCTATGATTACAGACATGTGCAGGAACCACCAAAATTAATTACAGCACGCTAGACCACACACAACCTATAAGGAACACTTTCAAATTTGAGTTTATAAAAAAAAAAAATACAAAAAGCGCCTCTTTTTTAGGTGTTTATTATAACACAGACAACATAAACAGATATTTCAAACCCTTTCAATAGTGTTTTAGGAAAATGCAAAGGGTTTTCTCTTTAAAATGATAGCAAATTTGTGCATTTACACCTCTGCATGTGGATTTGGGAAGCTTTTAAATTTGGGTAAAATCCAGGCGGAAATCCCAAAATAGCACTGGGGTTAAGGCTTGCAAACTAAATATATTTACATTTTTTTAGATATCTTTAAACAGCATTTCAGCCATGGAACTGTCTTTATGGAAAATAATGCATTAATGCATTCAGGATTTATTGCATATTTATGTTACATGTTATGTTTTAAAATAAAATTTGCTTCTGTTTGCTCCAATGCATCTACTTATAAAGTGATATCTAAAAAAAGTTTGTTCATTTATTCGGCTCAGTCTCTGTGTCAGACTTCACCACAGCGGAATGAACCGGCAACTATTCCAGCCTATGTTTTACACAGCGTATATATAACTAAGTATTGAGAAACACCCATACACACTCATTAAAACACACACACACACACTCATACACTATGGCCAATTTAGTTTATTCAATTCACATATAGCATCAACACAGGGGGGGAACATGCAAACTCCACGCAGAAATGACAATTGACTTTGCCAGGACTCGATCCAGCGACCTTCTTGCTGTGAGGCGATCATGCCACCCTAAAAAAAAAAGGTTGTTTTTTTATATAATTAATATTTATTCCAATTTTAAAGGTCATGATGTGAAAAGTTGCTACACCCCAAATTAAAATGATCCTCAATCAATAATTAAGATGGACACATTTATTAAGTGTTTTCTTAAATTAACTTTCAAAACTTATATGTTTGCTAAGATATTTTCATAATTTGTTTACAAAATATAACTCTGACGAAGAGGAATCTCGCTGAAACATTAAAAAGGGTCTGGGCTCGTGACTTGAGCTTATCTAGGATAAAGGATGATTTAGCTCCTTGTCTGTAAGACCTCGTGTAAACTGTGCATTGGTTTTCACTCGGCCTGCGTGATTAAACGTCTAAACTGACAGTAATGTTTTCTGAGCAGCCAGATGTTTGGTGTTTATAGCTGTGCACTGAGCTCATCTGTGGTGCATAACATATTCTGCTTTTAATCGGGCAGCGAACGCCTGATGTATACACGTGAGCAAATGCTATGCCACAATATATGGTAGTGCCGCAAAGCAGACATTAGGGCTCTTGTGGCATCTAATATAATACACTGTAAAATCAAACAGTGAAGTTAAATATGGTTATTACACTTCAATGGTGTAAAATAGTATAATGAAACTTAATAGATGATCTCAAATGGCTATGAAGGTGCATGTTTTCCATCAGACTGTAAAGAAAATAAGTACTGAAATTAAGTGTTATTAATTTTTTATTTGTTTCTTTTTTTTTTTTTTTTTTGCACATGATTAACATGGAGACTTAAATGAGTATTTAACCCTTGTGGACCCTGTGTCAATCGATATTACATGTCAGGTCTTTCTTTCTTTCTTTCTTTCTTTCTTTCTTTCTTTCTTTCTTTCTTTCTTTCTTTCTTTCATTCATTCATTCATTCATTCATTCATTCATTCATTCATTCATTCATTCATTCATTCATTCATTCATTCATTCATTTATTTATTTATTTATTTATTTATTTATTTATCTATTTATTTATTTATTTATTTATTTTTTCTTTTTTTTACTTATTTTTTATTTATAAAAATATTTATTTATTTATTATTTTATTTTATTTTATTTTATTTTATTTTATTTTTATTTTTTTATTTATAAAAATAATTATTTATTTATTTATTATTTAATTTAATTTAATTTAATTTAATTTAATTTAATTTTATTTTATTTTATTTTATTTTATTTTATTTTATTTTATTTTATATTTATTTATTTATTTATAAAAAATATGTATTTATTTATTTATTTATTTATTTATTTATTTATTTATTTATTTATTTATTTATTTATTTATTTATTTGTGTTTGGTTGCTTCTGGGGCTTTTACTGAATTTAAAGCCTCCTGTCCATATAATAAATTATATAAATATCATATATAAATATAAACAAGCATTTTATACAATATGGTCATGCATATATATATATATATATATATATATATATATATATATATATATATATATATATATATATATATATATATATATATATACAGGACACTTTTGTAAGTATGAACTTTTATTTTGGATGGGATTAATTGCTATAAATCATTAATCACTAGACGTACGTTAAAAGCTTGCAGGGAAAATATACGCATTTCACTTAAAGGCTTGTGGGCAAAATAGGACAGACGTGTTTGAATCTAAATAGCCTAAAAAAGCATTTTAGTTCCCTATTTGTAATAGGAAATAGCACCTTTTGAAACCCTATCACCTTTTTTGTACGGTAATGAAACAGTGATGAACTGCAGGTCTTGTATCAGAACAATCTACATTTTCCAGACAGCAACTGTGTGCTATTTAAAATGTTCATCCATGTGTGTTGAAATTGTTGCTTTAGGCTGGCCTGCTTCTGCTATTGCCGCTGCACACGTGAGAAGGGTTCAGCATGTGAGAGATAAAGAAAATGAACAGCAAAACACACTCAGACCTCAGAGAAATCCACTTTTGCTTTATAATCCAATCTGACTGCCATGTTATTGCACATAAGGCAGGAATGCCTTCAATTCGAGGGATACAAAGATAATGTCAAAATGGGTCTTCTTGCAGTCTATGCTATTGTGTTGGTCAGTGGACAATGCTCTGATAAAATTGGAGATTTCGATGTCATTGTGTTAGTACTGTATGTTTTTTAATGCTGTTTTTTTTTTTTTTTTTTGGTGAAAGCAATTGTGAATTACATAATGCATTGCAAATATCACAGGAAATACAGTTGACAGCAACATGATTAGTCCTCCTGTGAAATTTGTATTCTTTTAAAATATTTCCAAAGTGCTGTTAAATGGAGAGAGAACACATCTATAAACATGATAGTTTTTTATAACTAATTTCTAATGAATAATTCCTTATGTCTTTACAATGATGATGGTAAATATATATTTTTTTCTCATTATTTTGTAAGATTCTAGTTTTCAGATTAAAGTCCAATTTAAAGGCTTAACTTGTTTAACTAGGCAAGTTAGGATATAAGGCAAGTCTTTAAAAATATTTCCCATGTGCTGTTAAATGGAAAGAGAACAGATTGTTAAACAATAGTTTTCCATGACTAACTTCTAATATGAAATGATGACTAAAAATATTCTTCTTATTATTATATTTTAAGATACCAAACTGTTATTTTTAAAGGCTTAGCTAGGTTCATTATTTTAGGGAAGTTATGTTATTAGATAAGCCGTTGGACAACAGTGGTTTGTTCTGTAACCAATTGAAGTAAAAAATAATTCCTAATGAGGTTAATAATGCTAACCTTTTAAAAAATGCAAACAATGATTTTATTGTACCCAAACTATATAGTTTTATATATATATATATATATATATATATATATATATATATATATATATATATATATATATATATATATATATATATATATATATATATATATATATATATATATACATACAAACACACACACACAGTTGAAGTAAGAATTATTAGCCCCCCTGAATTATTGCACCGCTTGTTTATTTTTTCCCCAATTTTTGTTTAACGGAGAACACATTTTTTCAACACATTTCTAATCATAATAGTTTTAATAACACATCTATATTAACTGATTTATTTTATCTTTGCCACGTTGACAGTGAATAATATTTGTCTAGATATTTTTCAAGACACGTCTATTCAGCTTAAAGTGACATTTAAAGGCTTAACTAGGTTAATTAGGTTAACTAGACAGGTTGGGGTAATTAGGCAAGTTATTTTATAACGATGGTTTGTTCTGTAGACAATCGAAAAACATATATAGCTTAAAGGGACAAATAATTTTGTCCCTAAAATGTTTTTTTTTTTTTATTTAAAACTGCTTTTATTCTAGCCGAAATAAAACAAATAAGACTTTCTCCAGAAAAAAAAATATTATCAGACATTTAAACATCATTTGGGAAATATTTGAAAAAGAAAAAAAATCAAACTGGGGCTAATGAGTCAGACTATCGAAAAAGAATTAGCTTAAAGGGGCTAATAATTTTGACCTTAAATGGCTTAAAAAATGTCCTTGCTCTGTAAAATATAATTTGGGAAATATTTAAAAAATAAAATAAAATTCAAAGAATATATATATATATATATATATAAAATAATGTGAAAATGTCCTTGCTTTGTAAAATATCACTTGGGAAATATATTTAAAAAAAAGAATCAAAATTTCACTGGAGGGCTAATAATTTTGCCTTTAACCGTACATCGCACACATTATCAAATATACATGTTAAAGAGTTGTTTTTTATGTTTTATTCCTGCTGGGACATGAAAATAGGCCGAAAAGAAATGAATAATGAAATGGTTTAAATGCCATATTTAGAGTAAGGCAAACAGGGAAATGCAAGAAGATTTACTGCTTTACATATAAGAAGTAATGTTTTAGGCTGGATATGAGATGCTACAGATGAACAGCGGAGATCATACAGGAGTGGAGTGATGGGAATGGGTTTTGTTGTTTTATGGTTGTTTTGAGTGCAGTTTGGGTATGAATACACTCATTTTAATGTTTTATTTACTCTTCTTGTCACTTCTCGTCTTTTACTTGCCTTGCATATTCCAGAAATGTGTAAAAGGGTGATTTGCTAATCTTTGTTTTTCTCTTCTTTTCCCTCCATGACCTGCTCTTCATCCTCATCGTTCTCTTTTAAGGTAAGAAACATTTATTTGATATAGTGCTATTGATATACAGCACACTCTAAAATGTCTGTTCACATACAGGTTATAGATTTAACTTTATTTCACGGTGCCCTTGTTGCAGTTTTACTACACATTTAAAGGGATTAGTTCACCCAAAACTGAAATATTGTTCACTGTTTGCTCTCCCTCAAGAGGTTTCAAGCTTTTACAAGTTCCATTTTTACAGTAATGATAAGTTAGAAGCCTGTAACCATTGACTTCCATAATAGGTAAGACAAATACTATTGGAGTCAATGGTTCTGGGTTTCCAGCTTTCTTTAAAATATAGTATTTCGTGTTTAAAGAAGAAAGAAACTCAAACAAGTTTGTGACAAGGGAAGGATGAGTAAATGATGACAGATCTTTTTTGATAGTTAGTTAGTTAGTTAGTTAGTTAGTTAGTTAGTTAGTTAGTTAGTTAGTTAGTTAGTTAGTTAGTTAGTTTCTTTGTTTCTTTGTTTCTTTGTTTCTTTGTTTCTTTGTTTCTTTGTTTGTTTTGGGTGAACCCTCCCCTTAAGTTCTGCATATATATATATCTACATTTATTAGTATATGGTTTGGTTTAGGATGGCTCAGTTGCATGTATTTATTAGAAATCTTTATTGTCCACACATATGGAAATTAATTTTTGCCTAACATAAAAAAAAACATCCCCAAACATCTCAAACACAGAGCACAAACACAGAGCTTCCTACGCCACACTCTCAGAAATAAAGGCACGAGAGCTGTCCGTTTCAAAAGATACATATTTGTACTCAAAGAGTCCACAGTAGTACCTCAAAGGTGCGTATTAGTACCCAAATGTACTTAAAAAGTACCTTTGAGGTACCATTGTTGACCCTTCAGGTACAAATATGTACCTTTTAAAAAAGGTACTGCCCTAGTGACAACTCCTGTATCTTTATTTCTGAGCGTGCACAGATTACCAACACACAACCTTACAATTTTTAAGAGGAACACTTTTGTAATAGATACTAATATATACCCTTGAGGTATGATTATGGACGTTTTAGGTGGAAATATGTACCTTTCGATAAGGTACCACCACAGTGACAGATCGCGTACCTTTATTTCTGAAAGCATACTATCTAATATAATCCTTAAGTGCTTAAAACTGTTTACAATCTCAACATGTTGACCCTCAATAAAAACTGAATGACATATAGGCTGCTCTTCGCTACACTGTCAGAAATAAAGGTAGGTGAGTTGTCACTGAGGTGGTACCTTTTCAAATGGTACACAGTTATTCTTAAAGGGTCCATATTGATACCTCAAAAGTACATATCAGTATCTAAAATTTAGGAATTAATATGGACCCTTGAGGTATTAATATGGACCTTTTAGGTACAAATGTATGCCTTTTGAAAAGGTAACACCCCAGTGACAGAGTGTACACTATAAAAAAAATCCTGGTTGACTTAAATTGTAAGCTGAATCAAATTAACATCCATTGAACTTACATTATATTAAACTGACTTAAAACAGCTTGCATAACTTATAAAATTAAGTTGGAACATGATTAACTTAGTTCAATAAGTTAAAATGACCTAAAAACACACTGTCAGGACTAATTGATCATATAAGTTTTTACAGTGTACTAATAACTAGTTCCTTAGATTTAGTGACAAAGCACTCTCCTCGCACCATGTCACCAGATGTTCTATCTGCTCAAAGTAGGCCCTGTCTAGCTTCTCCTTTCCTTTGACCATAAGTCCAATGCATCTTTTACTGTTAATACTAATCTCTCGAAAATAAAGGTACAAAATCTGTGTCTGAGGCAGACCTTACATGTGCACATTGGTACTTTTAGGGTGCACTTTTATACACTCTTAACCCGATTAGTTGACTTTACTAAAACATTGCGTGCACAGTCGTTGCTTTGAGTGGTTTAAAGTTTATTTTTCATGCATTTATATATTTGTTTATTTATTTATTACTCAGAATGAATCTGAACCGCCCTCATTACATTAACATTTAAATACATAGAACTTTAAGTGTCATAGTTATTCAACTACTGTTTAGATTCTGCTTTTATATGAACATAAGTGGTTTAAGGCTAACATACACGTTGCTTGTAAAGTCAACTGGTTAGGTTGAGAGTGTACCTTTAACGTGCATATTTTTATATATTTTAGGCATTATTATTTACCTTTAAAGGTGCAAATGTGGACTAAAAGTGAGCCTTTTGATAAAGTACTGCCCCAGTTTTTACCTTATGAGAGTGTATAGTAATATGTAATGGAATATATGCAACAGGGACACCTTAAAGTAAAGTGTTAGCACAGTTTCTGTCTTCTCTGTCATTTGATTTCGTCTTTAGTCCTCTTTCATGTGTGCATGTTAGTTTATTTGGTCTTGTTCAGCAGCTAAACAGTGCAATACAGTATGTTCAGTGCTCCATCTTGTGGTGGTTTACTAGAACATCATTATATGACTGCATCATCTTACTGTGTGTGTGTGTGCCCTAAATACATCCCTGCCTCTCCTCTGCTGCAGCAGTGTGTCACCATGCTTTAAGGCTGGACCGTGGCCCACTTTTACAGCATTAAAATGCATCAGTCCATATCAGGCTGACACCGTCTGAATAATGCAGTCTCACCACACCAGTGCATTCGACTGCTGCAGCTTCAAAATCAACTGCACAACTATACACTTGCGCAATCACACACACACACACACACACACACACACACACACACACACCCTGATTTTGTATTTATGCACCAGTCACATTGTAGAATAAATAATTTTGTGAAAAGAATACAAGGTAAACTATAACCAAGTGCAGGTTTAACAAACAATAACTTGAAGAAAATCTAACGTACCTTTAAAAATAACACACACCCATCTAAAATACAAACATGTAAACAAATTCAAAATGCAGCAGTTTATGTTTGTTTATAAACGCATTAGGCTACGACTTTAGTTTTGCCCTAAGCGAGTGTGACATTTATTTATTTAAACATTTTAATCATTTAATCATTTTAATAATTTAAATAAACTGTTTGGATATAAGTTAATCCAAAGGGTATAATAAACATTCATTTGTTAATTAATTTTTTTTTCGGCATGGTCCCTTTATTAATCAGGGGTCGCCACAGCGGAATGAACCGCTAACTTATCCAGAATCTGTTTTACGCAGCAGATGCCCTTCCAGCTGCAACCCATCTCTGGGAAACATCCATACACACTCATTTACACTCACTACGGACAATTTAGCCCACCCAATTCACCTGTACCGCATGTCTTTGGACTGTGGGGGAATCCGGAGCACCCGGAGGAAACCCACGCGACAGCACTACCTACTGCGCCACTGCATCACCCCGTATAATAAACAATGTAACATATTTTTGTTAGGTCATGATATTTAATGCATTTACATTACAGAATTGACTTTTATTTTATTTATTTATTTATTTTTTTTGCTATAGAATCCCATCAGTAATCTTGCTCATCAGTGTCTCACACACTCTGTCCATACTCCTGTTCTCGCACACTGAAATCCAGTGATCTCAATTTACTCACTGTGCCTAGAACTTGCTATAAAAATGAGGTTATTGTGCATTTGCCAATGTTGGTCTTAAACTTTGCAATAGTCTACTGCTTCATAATAAGCTATGCCACTATAATATATATATATATATATATATATATATATATATATATATATATATATATATATATATATATATATATATATATATATATATATATATATATATATATATATATATATACATACATACATACATACATACATACACTGTGGCATAGTGGCATAGCTTATTATATATAAACTGATATATGAACTATATCTGTTTTTAAGTCTGTTTTAAAGACATATCTATTTTCTCTAGCTTTTAACACTACTTGATTATTGGTCTTGATTATTATCTTTTACTACTTGAATGTAAAGCACTTGTGTCAATGTTTTTTTATATGCTTGCTTTATCAATAAAAAATCATTAAAAGATAACGAATTGGAAGATATTTATGAATAACAAACATTCATTTGATTATTTAATAACACGTTGTTAATTTGTACAGTTTGCAATATTACAATATGTATTTGTAAAATTATCACAGAGTCAGTCATGCTTAATGCACTTGTGTGCCGCATTGCAACTTACTGTAAAATACTATTGAAATAATAATGTTATGTTTTGAAATATTAAGGTTTCACTAGTTTTTGACTGAAGATGATTGTCTTTTTTTAGAGGTTGCAATCCACAACTTTTATCCTTTTAAAAGTAGGGCATCATCTCAGACAGTTGAATAACATCTGGTTCTTTTGCAGCACACTTTCTGAAATATATATATATATATATATATATATATATATATATATATATATATATATATATATATATATATATATATATATATATAAACAGCTGTTGTAAATTGTATTTCTTTGCAATAAAATCTTAAGTATAAAAAATAAAGTTTTAATGAGATTTATTGTTGGTGATTGAATTGATGTTATTTTTATGCAGTTTTCTCCATAACGATATTACCTCTTATTTGATAAAAAAAATACTACTACTACTACTACTACTAATAATAATAATAATAATAATATATAAATATATATATATATATATATATATATATATATATATATATATATATATATATATATATATATATATAATTATTATTATTATTATTATTATTATTAGTAGTAGTAGTAGTAGTAGTAGTAGTATTTTCATAAAATAAGAGGTATTATCGTTATGGAGAAAACTGCATAAAATAATTTTCTTCCAATCAAATTGAATCCTTCTTTCCACTTTTTTTTAAGTTTGATTGTTTTCTTAAATCAAGTCTACTAGTTACATTTACTCTTGGTTTTATTACAGGGTGTCCGCTGGGTCTTAAAAAGTCTTTAAAAAAATGTCTTAAATTTTAAAAACAAAATTTCAGGTCTTAAAAAGTCTTAAATTCACTGAAATATTGTGTTTTAGGTCTTAAATCATTTAAAACAGATCTTAACTTTGAAATAAAAATGTGTAAATCTACTCAGTCAGACCAACATCGATTCAATCACCAACAATACATCTCAATAAAACCTTATTTTTTATACTTAAGCTTTTATTGCAAAGAGATACAATTCACAACAGCTGTTAGCCATGTTTACCCCAAATTAAATGGACTAATCAGGGGGGAAAAACTAAAAGAAAAAATAATTTGTGTTCAACTCTGTATGAGTCTAACATTTAATTCCCTATAGTCTTAGAAGGGTCTTTAAAAGTCTTAAATTACTTGATGAGACCTGCAGAAACCCTGTGTTAGTGAAATGTTATCAGTTTAGTAATAAATCCAGAACAAACATTTTTAAGAAAATATGCATATGATTATTAATGATCACATTTTTTTAAGAGCAAGTCTCAATATATTTATATATATTTTTTTAACAAAGCACCCAAAATATTATTAAAACACCATTTAAACTCCTATAGTGAATAAAATACTGAAGATAACATCTTGTGTGCTATAGTGCTCATTTTTGAGGTTCTATGATGTACACTCTAAAAAAATAGGGGGTTGTTTTTCTACCCAAATCTTGGGTTGAGGCATTTGGGTAATGTTTTGGGGGTTATTTTCAGAGTCTTGGGTAGTTTCAACCCAGCTCTTTGGGTCAAATCAACTCACAGCAAGGGCTGACTGGGAAACCACATATTATGTACTAATTTGTTTAAATGCAATGAAAATAGTGTAAGTAAACACAGATTCTGTGCTTATTCAGATGATTAAAATGAAATCATAGCAGCCCTTAGTCAGACCTTTCTGAATTTAAAAATGTCTTATACTAGCACCTTTTGTACACCTGTAATCAAAGCTGAACATCCCGCACCGTACTTCAGTGATGCCGAGTCGAAACAACACAATTGCAATCTTTGCTGGTATTTTTGGATCAACTTAACCTATTTTTTAAGTAAAAAATAATCAATTATTGGGTAGAAAAAACAACCCATTTATGGGGTTAAAAATAATCACCCAATTACTTGGGTTAATTTAACCCCTGATGTGTTCTGTCCCATATTTACCCAGCAGTGGGGTTAAAAACAACCCAATTTGGGTAGTTTTTAACCCTGTGTTAAAAGAGAGAGAAATATAACTTCAGTTTAAACAAAACTCATATTGCGTTCAGATCTTGCCAGCTCTTTGTATGTTGACGCTTTACACCAGAGGCGCCCGAACCCAGTCATGGAGGGCCAGTGTCCTGCAAAATTTAGTTCCAACTCCAATCAGACACACATTGGCTAGTTAATCAAGCTCTTATAGGCTTTCTGTAAACATCCTTGCAGGTATTTTAAGGCAAGTTAGAGCTAAAATCTGCAGGGCATCTGAGTTTGGGCACCCCTGCTTTACCCTCTATAACTGCTGCTGTGCTTCTTAATGGCTGTGAGAGGTGCTGTTGCCCAGAGAGAGGACAAGCGCTGCTGTAGAAGGCATTGCGTCAGACAGGATAGACAAAAGACGACGTGCTGTCCTTTGCGCCCACATAAAGCCTTGCATTGGAATAGTGTTAGTAAAAATACAAAGGAACTTGCTTGGATGTTTGAAATCCGAAAGCGCGTTTGTTTGTCTTGCTTGGATTAATACATTTGGAGGATGCTGGATTACAGAGGAGTCAATGTGAGGTGGTGTGTAAAATGGCGAGGAGGGTTTTCTTTTTTCCTTTTATTCGTGCTGCACACAGTGACCGCGCAGATTCGCTACTCCATCCCAGAGGAAATGCGGACGGGATTGTTTGTCGGGGACGTGGCGAAGGATCTCGGTTTGGACGTGAAAAGGTTGGTGTCTGGCCGCGCGCGTCTGGTTATTGATGACAGCAGACAATACGTCGAGCTGAACCGCAACAAAGGACATTTGGTGGTGAAGGAGAGGGTAGACAGAGAGCAGCTCTGCGGGCAGAAATCTCCGTGTAGCTTCGGTCTCGAGATCTTGCTCGAGAATCCTCTCGAGTTTTTTTCGATTACCATCGAAATTCAAGACATCAATGATCACGCGCCCGTTTTTTCTAAGAAGGAGATCATATTGGAGATCAGCGAGTCCACGCCTATAGGCACTACGTTTTTGTTAGACACAGCCACTGATCCTGATGTAGGTTTGAACTCTCTTCAGAGCTACAGTCTGAAACCTGCTGATAATTTCGCTTTAAAGCAGCACAGTCGATCTGACGGCAGTAAATACGCAGAGATGGTGCTGCAGTCGGTGCTGGACAGAGAAAAACAGGGCGAGCATGCGCTGATATTAACGGCTGTTGATGGAGGAGACCCGCCGCGCTCTGGATCTGTTAAAATAATCATTACTGTCCTTGATGCCAATGATAATGTACCTGTTTTTACAGAATCGTTGTATAAATCAAGTGTAGCTGAGAACGCCGCGAGAAATGCGTTAATAACTAAAGTGAGCGCATCTGATGCAGATGAAGGTGTTAATGGCAATGTTACGTATTCATTTACTCATATTGGAGAGGATGCAGCACACCTTTTCCAAATCCATCCACATACGGGTGAAATCATCCTAATCGGAGATCTGGATTTCGAATCAATTCAGCATTATGAAATTAACCTTAAAGCTAAAGATCCAGGTGGCCTCGTGGGTGCAAGTAAATTATTTATAGATGTTGTTGATGTTAATGATAACAGCCCAGTTATAAGCATGACGTCTTTTTCGGGTAAAATACAAGAGGATTCACCCGCTGGCACGGTTGTAGCTTTGATAAGCGTCCAGGATTTAGACTCCGGTAAAAACGGACAGGTGCGCTTAGCTTTAGAACAAAGTTCTCCCTTTACAATCAAGCCATCCCCGCGGAAATACTACACTTTGGTAACTGATGCGCCTCTGGACAGGGAGAAAGTTTCTAGCTTTAATCTGACGTTAGTTGCAACGGATGAGGGCAGCCCTTCGTTATTCAGTAAGATAACTATTTCTCTGGATGTCACTGATATCAATGACAACGCGCCAGTGTTCAGTCAGCGTGAGTATAAAGCGTATGTAATGGAGAATAATTCTCCTGGAGTTTCTTTACTCACTCTTCAAGCATCAGATCCTGACGCAGGGCAAAACGCGCGCATTGCGTATTATCTAATAGACTCAGATGTAAATGGTTCCCCTGTGTCATCGCACTTCTCTGTTAACGCGGACAATGGAATTATACATGCAGTGCGTTCGTTTGATTACGAACAGATGAAAGAGTTTAAAATACATGTAAGAGCGCAGGATGGCGGGTCTCCACCTCTCTGTTCAAATGCTACAGTTGTCATTAACGTTCAGGACCAGAATGACAACGCGCCGCAGGTTCTGTATCCGGTCCAGTCAGGCGCTTCTGTGGTGGCTGAAATAGTGCCTCGTTCGGCAGATGTGGGTTATCTGGTGACTAAAGTGGTGGCTGTTGATGTGGACTCTGGACAGAACGCCTGGCTCTCCTATAAACTGCACAAAGCCACAGACAGGGCGCTGTTTGAAGTGGGCGCACAGAATGGAGAAATCAGAACTGTCCGGCAAGTGACAGATAAAGATGCTGTCAAACAAAGACTCACTGTTGTAGTGGAGGACAACGGGCAGCCCTCTCGATCAGCTACAGTCAATGTTAACGTGGCGGTGGCGGACAGCTTCCCTGAGGTGCTCTCGGAGTTCACCGACTTTACGCACGACAAGGAATACAACGACAACCTGACTTTCTATCTCGTTTTGGCTTTAGCTGCAGTCTCGTTTCTTTTCATAACATGTTTAGTGGTTATAATATCGGTCAAAATCTACAGATGGAGACAGTCTCGTCTGTGTTATCAAACAAATCTTCCGGTTATTCCGTATTATCCGCCGCGTTACGCGGACACTGTTGGCACGGGAACTCTGCAGCACGTGCATAATTATGAGATTTACAGAACCACTGACTCCAGAAAAAGTGATATGAAGTATTTCGCACCTATCAGTCAAAGTCTGATGAGTGTTGATGCTAGTGGAACAGGAACAATTCTAAAGGAGACGCCAGCGACTGACTGTTCCGATGCGCGCAGCACACTGGTGAGTCTTCACAATTTATTTGCTTTTAATACCTAATAGTACGTAGTTTTTATGATGTGTTCTCAAATGTGATTGGACTTCTTGATGTGATGTTGTAAGCTAATGTATGGCATTTTAAAAATAGTTTGTAGTTCGTATAGCTCTTGAAATAAATAAGGCTATGTGGAAGATATGATTCTACCGGATTAGAAGTGCGGAATCCACACTGTTCCACACTGTCTATTTGTGTTGAAACAACATGAAGGAATTAAATTAAGTACACTGAAAAAATGCTCTCTGCAAAATTGTTGCAAGTAAATTATTTGTGTTGAATTTAAATTTAGTAATGTTCAACTTATTTTGTTTGTTTAAATTCAGCCCAAATAAATTGTTTACAAGCACTTAACTTAAAATTATTTAGTAAATAGAACGAATCATCTTTGATTTTTTTTTTTCAGTGTATTAGTTTTTATAAATGTAAGTGCAGTTTGAAGTTTTCACCCTTAGAAACCTCAAGAATTGTGTTGTTTTGGTTTATTTTATAAAAGTAGTGTGAGTATACAGTACGTCTTTAAAGACCCTGTTCTGTGTTGCGCTGTCCATGGTGCTGAAAAGTGTGGCCTCACTTCAACATTTATTTTTTTCAAAATCTACAGTATATATATATATATATATATATATATATATATATATATATATATATATATATATATATATATATATATATATATATATATATATATTTGTTTGTTTGGGTTTTTATACGTTTTGCAGCTGTAAGCACCCAACATATGTGCAAAAATAACTAAATATAAAATAGTGCTGCATATTATTTTACTCAGGCTTGTTAATGCATAGTTTGAACAGCAAGGGCCGCTGTTGATTTGAGAAAGACTACTTGGTTTGCCTGGTCATGCAGTGGTCTTTACGCCCTCCCTTTTTTCTAGCGTTGTGACCTGCTCCCTCAACATTTTTCATTCAGGGCTGTGTGAGCAAGAAACGAAGGTGTGCAATAATTTTCGCATTATTTGTCCCTCCTTAACATCTTGGATTACATCTAATCATCTAGCCTTACTGGATTTCTGGTTTGCTTACGTTTGGATTATGATTGAACGGGTCTTTTCGATGGCAGAATGCAGTCATCGGTTTTGGCAGTGGAAAATGCTGCTGTTCTTGCTTTTGTCTTGCTTTTTTCTTTCTGCAAACGGACAGATACGGTATTCCATTCCGGAGGAGATGAAGAAAGGGTCGCTCATAGGTAATGTAGCGCAAGATTTGGGGCTTGATTTAAAAAGGCTTCGCTCGGGTCGAGCGCGTATCGTGACGGGAGAAAGCGCTCAGTACGCGGAGCTGAAAACAGACAAAGGGATTCTAGTCGTGAGTGAGAGAATAGACCGAGAGCAGCTTTGCGGTGACGTCACACCATGCAGCTTCAGCTTCGAGATCATTCTAGAGAACCCAATGGAGCTGCACCCAGTAACCATTGAAATATTGGATGAAAATGATCACGCGCCGTCGTTTCAGAACAAAGAGCTAAAATTCGAGATTAGCGAGTCTGCAGCGCTGGGTTCACGCTTTTTGTTGGAAAGCGCGGATGATCACGATGTAGGCGTGAACTCGCTGCAGAATTACATTTTATCCACGAATAACAATTTTATTTTAAAGCAGCACTCAAATCCTGACGGAAGTAAATATGCAGAAATGGTTTTACAGAAAGCGTTAGACAGGGAGGAGCATCCTCATTTGTCTCTGAAGCTGATTGCTGTAGATGGCGGAAACCCGCAGAGGTCTGGCTCCGTTATTATAGATGTTACTGTTTTAGATGCCAATGACAATGCTCCTGTGTTTAACCAGACAGTTTATAGGGCATCTGTTATGGAGAATGCACCGAAAGGCACTTACATTACTACTGTTAATGCCACCGACGCAGACGCTGGTTCGTATGGGCGAATAACTTATAATTTCTATAAACAAAAGGGAGCTGCTGCGCAGTTGTTTAATATTGACAGCAACACCGGCATTATTTCTGTTGTTGGAGAAATCGATCACGAAAAGGACACTAAATTTGAACTTACAGTTGAAGCTCGAGATCAGGGAGGATTAACAGATTCGAGTAAAATTACATTGGATGTCATTGATGTGAACGACAATGCGCCTGTCATTAACGCCATGTCTTTCTCGAGCACAGTATCTGAAGATGCGCCACCAGACACCACAATCGCGATTATTAATGTTAAAGACGCTGACACCGATGATAACGGCAGGGTCAGTTGTTTTATTGAAGGATCTGAAGATTTTGTCGTAAAATCGACTTTAAGAAATTATTATTCTTTAGTCACAAATGTTATTTTGGATCGCGAGAAATTGTCTGAGTACAACATCACTGTTGTCGCCACTGATTCCGGAAAGCCGCCTCTAACAAGCAGAAAAACCTTTAACCTAAAAGTAGTTGATGTTAATGATAATGCCCCAGTTTTTAGGGAAAGAGTTTACAACTCCTATTTGCCAGAGAATAATTCACCTGGCGTTTCTATTCTCAGAATTAGAGCTCACGACCCGGATGAAAATCAAAACGCGCGTATATCCTACATCCTAGAGGAGAGCGATTTGGGTGGGTTTCCTGTAGGCACGTATGTTTCTGTTAACGCAGAGAGCGGGGTGGTACACGCAGTGCGCTCGTTTGATTATGAGCAGATCAAAAACATTAAGGTAACCGTTAAAGCGCAGGATGGCGGCTCTCCGCCGCTTTCTAGCAACGTAACAGTGAACATTTTCATCCAAGACCAGAATGACAACGCGCCTCAGGTTCTGTATCCGGTCCAGTCAGGCGCTTCTGTGGTGGCTGAAATAGTGCCTCGTTCGGCAGATGTGGGTTATCTGGTGACTAAAGTGGTGGCTGTTGATGTGGACTCTGGACAGAACGCCTGGCTCTCCTATAAACTGCACAAAGCCACAGACAGGGCGCTGTTTGAAGTGGGCGCACAGAATGGAGAAATCAGAACTGTCCGGCAAGTGACAGATAAAGATGCTGTCAAACAAAGACTCACTGTTGTAGTGGAGGACAACGGGCAGCCCTCTCGATCAGCTACAGTCAATGTTAACGTGGCGGTGGCGGACAGCTTCCCTGAGGTGCTCTCGGAGTTCACCGACTTTACGCACGACAAGGAATACAACAATAATCTGACTTTCTATTTGGTTCTGGCATTAGCAGCAGTCTCGTTTCTTTTCGTAACATGTTTAGTCATCATCATTTCTGTTAAAATCTACAGATGGAGACAGTCTCGTCTGTTTTACAAGTCCAGTCTTCCGGTTATTCCGTATTATCCGCCGCGTTACGCGGACACTGTTGGAACAGGAACGCTGCAGCACGCGTACAATTATGAGGTTTACAGAACAACCGATTCCAGAAAAAGTGACTATAAGTTTGTCAGACCCGCAAGTCAAAACGTGTTGATAGTGGATCCTAATTCTACAGGAACAGTGCAGCGCGCACACACGGAGAACAACATGCTGGATGGATTAGATTCGCCGGTAGAGGTGAGAATTAATTTATTTAATTAAGTAATTTCATACAGTGCACTGAAAAAAAATATTTAGAAATGATTCCTTGGATTTACTAATTTTTTTTACGTTAAGTGGCAGTAAACAATTTATTTGGGCTGAATTTAAACAAACAAATTAAGTAGTGTTTTATTAAATTTAATTTGTTTGTTTAAATTCAACACAAATAAATTGTTTGCAACAGTTTTGCAGACATAATATATTTCAGTGTGTGATTAACTTTGTTTGAAATCGCCTTTAAAGCAAATGTGGCTGCTCTTTACCTTCTGATTAAGCTGTCTTTTCTCGTATTTCATGTCAGAAAATCCGCCACATTTTACGCAAATCTGTATTTATTTCAGCACCTCTCAGTGCATAGCATTTCTGTCAGTAGTATTTTTCTGGAAATATATGCAGTCTCGTAATGCTTATTTTGAACTCCAAGGGCCGCTGTTGGTCAAAGAAACACTTGGTTTGTGAAATGCTTTTTGTCCCTGTAAACCCTGGCTCCACCCTGTCATGCGCACCGTGACGCTCCTTCTGTTTCATTCCATACGGGTTGGTGAGAGAGTGACACTGTCTTTTTCTCTCCCAAACGAATGCAAAACGTTTTAGTGTTGCCTTTGAATGTTATTTCATCCCATTGAAGAAATATTGATGTTGGACTTGGTGTCTATTCAGTATGGCTGTTAAGGATTTTCATCGAAATGGATGTGCTAGATGGATTTTTTTCTCCCCACCGCAGTGGCGAGTATTGCTTTTCATCCTGTGCAATTTTCATTTCGCCATCTCTCAAATCCGGTACTCCATCCCTGAAGAAATGAGTAAGGGCTCGCTAATTGGTAACGTAGCACAGGATCTGGGGCTGGATTTAAAAAGGCTTCGCTCGGGTCGAGCGCGTATCGTGACGGGAGAAAGCGCTCAGTACGCGGAGCTGAAAACAGACAAAGGGATTCTAGTCGTGAGTGAGAGAATAGACCGAGAGCAGCTTTGCGGCGACGTCACACCATGCAGCTTCAGCTTCGAGATCATTCTAGAGAACCCAATCGAACTGCATCAGGTAACTGTTGAAATCATAGATGTAAACGATAACTCTCCTGCATTCCAGAAAAACAAAATTAATTTGGAAATTAGCGAATCTGTGAATCCTGGTTCACGCTTTGCATTAGAGAGCGCGCATGATGCTGATGTAGAATTAAATTCGTTGCAAAATTATATTCTCACAAGAAACAATTATTTCGTTTTAAAACAGCAATCTAATCCTGATGGAAGTGTGTTTGTCGAAATGGTTCTAGATAAAGAGCTAGACCATGAGGAGCATCCTCATTTATCTCTGAAGCTGATTGCTGTAGATGGTGGAAACCCGCAGAGGTCTGGCTCTGTTAATATAGATGTTACTGTTTTAGATGCCAATGACAATGCTCCTGTGTTTAACCAGACAGTTTATAGGGCATCTGTTACGGAGAATGCACCAAAGGGCACTTACATTACTACTGTTAATGCCACCGATGCAGATAGTGGATCAAACGGACATATCACGTTCTCCTTCTCCGATCTGAAAGAGCAGTCGAGAGGTATTTTTAACATCGACGAAAACACCGGCTTGGTGTCTGTTTTAGGAAACATTGACTTTGAGAAGGACAAACGTTTTGAAATCAGAGTTAAAGCAACAGACCAAGGGGGTCTGACGAGTACAAGTAAGCTCATAATCGAAGTAGTGGATGTGAATGATAATGCGCCGGTAATTACCCTCATGTCTCTCACGAGTCCCGTGTCAGAGGATGCGCCACCAGGCACAACAATAGCAGTGGTTAACATTAAAGACTCTGACTCTGGGAGAAATGGTCAGGTTTCGTGTTTCATTAATGAAAACATCCCATTCAAAATCAAATCATCCCTCTCTAACTATTATAATTTGATCACAGATGCCTTTCTTGATCGTGAAACTCAGTCACAGTTTAATATAACAGTGACTGCAACCGATTCGGGTTCACCTGCGCTCTCGAGCTCTAAAACAGTTAGCCTTAAAGTTTCTGACATTAACGATAATGCGCCAGTTTTTGATCAAAAAAGCTATTCAGCACAGCTTATTGAAAATAATACTCCTGGATTGTCTATATGTAGTGTTACTGCGAGGGATTTAGATTGGAATCAAAACTCCCGAGTGTCTTATTATTTAGAGGATGCGCATATTAGCGGAGCGCCGATTTCCTCTTACGTGTCTATAAACGCTGAGAATGGCGTGTTGCACGCAGTTCGTTCGTTTGATTATGAGCAAGTTAAACAGTTTAGTTTTATTGTAAAAGCACAGGACGGAGGCTCTCCTCCTCTCAGCAGCAACGTGAGCGTCAAAATCCTGATTCAGGACCAGAATGACAACGCGCCTCAGGTTCTGTATCCGGTCCAGTCAGGCGCTTCTGTGGTGGCTGAAATAGTGCCTCGTTCGGCAGATGTGGGTTATCTGGTGACTAAAGTGGTGGCTGTTGATGTGGACTCTGGACAGAACGCCTGGCTCTCCTATAAACTGCACAAAGCCACAGACAGGGCGCTGTTTGAAGTGGGCGCACAGAATGGAGAAATCAGAACTGTCCGGCAAGTGACAGATAAAGATGCTGTCAAACAAAGACTCACTGTTGTAGTGGAGGACAACGGGCAGCCCTCTCGATCAGCTACAGTCAATGTTAACGTGGCGGTGGCGGACAGCTTCCCTGAGGTGCTCTCGGAGTTCACCGACTTTACGCACGACAAGGAATACAACGACAACCTGACTTTCTATCTCGTCTTGGCCTTGGCTGTAGTGTCGTTTCTCTTTATCGTGTCCATCATCGCCATACTGTCAGTCAAATGCTACAGATGGAGACGCGAGCGGATGTTTTATAAGTCTGGAGCGAATCTTCCGGTTATTCCGTATTATCCGCCTCTTTACGCAGATGTAGGAGGCACAGGAACTTTACAGCACGTGTACAATTATGAGGTTTGCAGAACCACTGACTCCAGAAAGAGTGATGTGAAATACGGCAGAGCTTGCAGTGAGAGCATCATTAGTCTGGACACCAGTGGGACACAGACACTCACGCATGCGCAAAGAGGAAACCTGGTCAGTGGAGATTTTGATGATCAGGTGAGAATAATTTTCTAAATCACATTGTATTTGTTTAACTACAAAACACTCGATGATTCGTACATAAATGTGTCCATTTTACGTACAAGCAAGTTACTTTAATATAGTTGTTTTTTTTGTTTTTCCTATGTATTTTACCAAATTTATTATTACGGATTTAATATGAGCTTTGTAATGTATTTATCGAGTTTTATGGTTTATTTTAATTACTTCTATGAAGGAATGTTCGATTTTAATTCATCAGATTTTTTTCTGATCATATATTTTTGCTTCATATACCTCTTTTCCAAGTTTATTTAAAGCAATTGCTTATTTTAAGCAGTAGAATTTAATATTATTTTTAACGTGAATTTATTATTATTACTAAATTGCTCTCAAAGCAATTCAATCGATTTAATCTATTGCAATCGGTCAAACTTTTTTTACTGTGAACTTTTATAAGTTCTGGTCCTCTAAAATGCCTTAAACGATCGTCTGTGTATTGTTGTTTTAATTGTTTTTTAATCATCTTTAAATACACCATACTATTTGAAATCTACAGTTGTTTTTACTCCGCTTTTTTCTCAGACATTTCTAATTTCATCAAGCGCTTGTGAAGAGTGCAGAGCTCCACTTTAGTCATTGTAACTGACCGTGGTGCTGAAACGCGGTCTTGCACCTTTCTGTCTATAGTAACTTCTTCTTGATTTCGATTCTTGACAACACATCTTCAAGAAATTGTATGTCCTTCCAGTCTCAAATCATTATAAAGAAATTAAAGTTCCGTATTCTATCATAATCGTAATTTCAGTTAATTGTGTATTTTAGGTTATTCCGATTAGATAAGATGTGCGTTTGTGCTCATTTGTGAACTAGTAGTTATTTTCCCCTATTTCAACAAAAACAAAACAGCGTCTTTAGGCACTCTTTTTTTTTTTTTAAATGGCGATTTTAGTTTAGCACTTTATCATTTTTATCTGTCTGTCTGGAAATAATTATAAAAATGTTTTATGTGCAAACCTTTTTTTCTGTAGTTCTTCAGAATGAACTCATAGTGCCGCTGTTGGTCAATATGTCAATGTAGTGAGCAGATCTGCTGCAGTTCCACCCCCATCATCTCCATATTATTAGAGAGAGACAGAAGCTGAGAGCACAGTGTGAGGAGGAGAGAGAAGACAAAACACGGAGATACTCTATTCATTATCATTCTCTTATAATTTATTTTGTCGTTGTTGTTGCTAGTTCATGTGTCTTTGGGATTATTCATGATTTTCTGAAGCTTTTTGGACTAATTTTGCCTTCTGCTTTAATCTTCGTTCTCTGGGCTCCTGCAAAATGTCGGACAGAACAATGGCGCGGCAAGTACTGCTGTTTATTTGGTTTCTCTCTCTCAGCTCAGCTCTCGGGCAGGTCAGTTACTCCATTCCTGAGGAAATGGCCAAAGGCTCTTTAGTCGGGAACATAGCGCAGGATTTGGGTTTAGATTTAAAGAGGCTGAAATCGGGGAAAGCGCGGATTTATACAGGAGACAGCGCTGAATACATCGAGCTGAATAAAGAAAGAGGAGTCCTCCTTATCAAAGAGAGAATAGACCGAGAGGCGCTGTGCGGACAGACAACGCCTTGCGCGCTGCATTTGCAGATCATACTCGAAAATCCCATGGAGTTTTTTACAGTTACAATTGAAATAACAGATGTTAATGACAACACGCCCATTTTTAAAAAGAGAAGTGTTGTTTTTAAAATCAGCGAATCTGTTATTTTAGGCTCTAAATTTATGTTGGAGCCTGCTGTAGATCTTGACGTGGGAATTAATGGTCTTCAGAGCTATATGCTGAAACCAACAGATAATTTAAGTCTTAAATTTAAAAATCAAGCAGGAGACGGAAAACATGTGGAAATGGTTCTGCAAAAACCTTTAGATCGTGAAAAGCAAAATGAAATAAATTTAGTCCTCACAGCTGTTGATGGAGGAGATCCTCAGTTATCTGGAAGTATAGATATTCACATCACTGTGTTAGACGCAAACGACAACGCGCCTGTTTTCATGCAGTCCGTTTATAAAGCAACTGTGACAGAAAATGCGCCAAAAGACACGATTGTGTCCACAGTGAGCGCAACTGACGCCGACGAGGGTATAAATAGTAAAATAGAGTATTCCATTGCCAACATGGAAGATGATGTTCAGCGATTATTTGCCATTAATAGAGATAATGGTCAAGTCAGTGTGGTCGGCATAATAGATTTTGAAAGAGCTCGTAACTATGAGATACGCGTGCAGGCGAGTGATCAAGGTGGCCTGACTGATTCATGTAAGATCATAGTTGATGTTGTTGATATAAATGACAATGCTCCAGTAATCAATATCATGTCTAAAACAAACGTGATAGCTGAAAACTCTGCATCTGAGACGGTTGTTACAATGATTAATGTTCAGGATGTTGATTCGGGAGATAATGGGAAAGTTCAGTGTTCTGTTAATGAAAATATTCCCTTTTCTCTTAAATCCACAAATAATAATTTCTTCAGTTTAGTCACTGATGGTGATTTAGATCGCGAGCGAGAGTCTGAGTATAACATCAGTGTGACGTGTGCTGATGAGGGCGTGCCCTCTCTCTCCAGCAGCGTCACTCTCTCCTTACAGATATCAGATGTGAATGATAACGCGCCTGTCTTTGAGCAGAGCTCATATCAGGCCTCTGTTCAGGAAAACAACACACCTGGTCTTTCCATATTCACAGTCAGAGCCAGAGACGCAGATTTTAACCAGAACGCCCGTGTGTCCTACATACTGGAGGACTCGTCGGTTAACGGAGTGCCCGTCTCCTCGTTAGTGTCCGTTAGTGCTGATAGTGGAGTCATACATGCAGTGCGATCTTTCGATTACGAGCAGATCAAAGAGTTCCAGTTCCGCGTAAAAGCGCAGGACGGAGGCTCTCCTCCTCTCAGCAGCAACGCGAGCGTCAAAATCCTGATTCAGGACCAGAATGACAACGCGCCTCAGGTTCTGTATCCGGTCCAGTCAGGCGCTTCTGTGGTGGCTGAAATAGTGCCTCGTTCGGCAGATGTGGGTTATCTGGTGACTAAAGTGGTGGCTGTTGATGTGGACTCTGGACAGAACGCCTGGCTCTCCTATAAACTGCACAAAGCCACAGACAGGGCGCTGTTTGAAGTGGGCGCACAGAATGGAGAAATCAGAACTGTCCGGCAAGTGACAGATAAAGATGCTGTCAAACAAAGACTCACTGTTGTAGTGGAGGACAACGGGCAGCCCTCTCGATCAGCTACAGTCAATGTTAACGTGGCGGTGGCGGACAGCTTCCCTGAGGTGCTCTCGGAGTTCACCGACTTTACGCACGACAAGGAATACAACGACAACCTGACTTTCTCTCTAGTCTTGGCCTTGGCTGTAGTGTCGTTTCTCTTTATCGTGTCCGTCATCGCCATACTGTCAGTCAAATGCTACAGATGGAGACGCGAGCGGATGTTTTATAAGTCTGGAGCGAATCTTCCGGTTATTCCGTATTATCCGCCTCTTTACGCAGATGTAGGAGGCACAGGAACTTTACAGCACGTGTACAATTATGAGGTTTGCAGAACCACTGACTCCAGAAAGAGTGATGTGAAATACGGCAGACCTTGCAGTGAGAGCATCATTAGTCTGGACACCAGTGGGACACAGACACTCACGCATGCGCAAAGAGGAAAACTGGTCAGTGGAGATTTTGATGATCAGGTGAGGCTTTCTTATTAACAATATGTGTTGTAACCGTTTATAAGGACTGAATCCATTCAAATTATTCGTGCCTTTATGGAATATTTTCTGTTTGCACAAGAAAAAAGACTAGTTGTTGTAATTTGTCTTTTTATATTGTGGTGGCGTATGGTATTTTTATTTAATTTGTTTATATTTATTTGTCCTGTGGTAATATTAGCAAGATCTTTGAGCTATTTTTTCCGCTGTATTGCGTTATTCAGATTTATCGAAATTTCAGAGGGAGTGACTAACGTCCTTCTCAATTACTGTTACACACTTGCGTAAAACAACCAATATAAACGCGTAAATTTAAAGGCCTACAATACAAAACTGCATCATTTTAAAATATGGGAATATTTTTTTTCTACTTTGACCATCCTCTATCCTCTTTGAACACATTTTAGTTTTAAAATCTTCAGAGAAGATTGAACTCAAGTCACCGTAACTGACCATGGTGCTGAAATGTTTTACATTTCGTGTCTTGTTTCTTCTCCTATTTTAGGTCTTTAGTAATTTAAAATCATTCAAATAAGTTGTCTTCATATTAAAAAATATTTTGGTCGACCGTTTTCACGTATTTTTAATCTCTGTTAATTAAATATTTATCATTTTCTCTTCAATTCCGTTTAGAAAGTTGCATCTAAACTTGTAATATTTAATTATTTTCATTTTATTTTGCTTTTGGCTTGTTTTTTTTACACATTTAATTTAAATAATTCTTCAATTTCTTGTTGAAAGATTGCATTTTAATTAACTTTAAAAACGGCTATAATTGAGTCATGATTTAAGGGGAGATCATTTTAAAACACGTGTTATACAGTGAATATACTGTATGTTTTAGTCATTTTGTAGTTCTTCAGAATGAACTCATAGTGCCGCTGTTGGTTAATATGTCAGTGTAGAGAGCAGATCTGCTGCAGTTCCACCCCCATCATCTCCATATTATTAGAGAGAGACAGAAGCTGAGAGCACAGTGTGAAGAGGAGAGAGAAGACAAAACACGGAGATACGCTATTCATTATCATTCTCTTGGATTTACAGAATTTTGTTGTTCTTTCTACTTTGGATATACACATGATTCCCTTCACATTCTAGGATCAAATTATTTGTCTTCTGCTTGAATCTTCATTCTCGGGTTTTCTGCAAAATGTCGGACAGAACAATGGCGCGGCAAGTACTGCTGTTTATTTGGTTTCTCTCTCTCAGTTCAGCTCTCGGGCAGGTCAGTTACTCCATTCCTGAGGAAATGGCCAAAGGCTCTTTAGTCGGGAACATAGCGCAGGATTTGGGTTTAGATTTAAAGAGGCTGAAATCGGGGAAAGCGCGGATTTATACAGGAGACAGCGCTGAATACATCGAGCTGAATAAAGAAAGAGGAGTCCTCCTTATCAAAGAGAGAATAGACCGAGAGGCGCTGTGCGGACAGACAACGCCTTGCGCGCTGCATTTTCAGATCATTCTCGAAAATCCCATGGAGTTTTATAGTGTTAATATTGAGGTTGTTGACATGAATGACAATGCACCGTTTTTTGAAAAAAGTGAGATGATTTTTAGGATTAGTGAAACTGCATCACTTGGTACAAAATTCACGATAGAGCCTGCTAATGATTTTGACGTTGGAAATAATGGTATTCATACTTACTCACTGAAACCAACAGATAATTTTTCTTTAAAATACAACATTCTTCCAGGAGGAGACCATCAAATCGAAATGACGTTACAAAAGCCTCTAGATCGTGAGAAGCAGGAGCATTTGTCCTTAACATTAACGGCTATTGACGGAGGAGATCCTCCAATGTCTGGAAATATCCAGATTAATATTATTGTATTAGATGCGAACGATAACGCTCCTGTTTTCTCTCAGACAGTTTATAAAACTGCAGTAACTGAAAATTCACCAAAAGGCACAATAGTTACTACAGTGAGCGCGTCAGATCTTGATCAGGGAGTAAATGGTGAAATAACTTACTCTATTAGAAACACTATTGATAAAGTCCGAGACATATTTGAAATAAGCGAGACTGACGGTAAAGTCAGATTGATCGGTCTAGTTGATTATGAACAAGCTCGAAACTTTGAGATACGCGTACAAGCAAGTGATCATGGAGGCTTTACTGATTCTTGTAAAATAATAGTTGATGTTATTGATGTAAATGATAATAAACCGGTGATTAATATCATGTCCAAAACAAACGTGATAGCTGAAAATTCTCCGTCTGAAACCGTGGTTACAATGATAAATGTCCAGGATGCTGACTCAGGGGAAAATGGGAAAGTTCAGTGTTCTGTTAATGAAAATATTCCCTTTTCTCTTAAATCAAATAGTAATAATTTCTTCAGTTTAGTCACTGATGGTGATTTAGATCGCGAGAGAGAGTCTGAGTATGACATCAGTGTGACGTGTGCTGATGAGGGCGTGCCCTCTCTCTCCAGCAGCGTCACTCTCTCCTTACAGATATCAGATGTGAATGATAACGCGCCTGTCTTTGAGCAGAGCTCATATCAGGCCTCTGTTCAGGAAAACAACACACCTGGTCTTTCCATATTCACAGTCAGAGCCAGAGACGCAGATTTTAACCAGAACGCCCGTGTGTCCTACATACTGGAGGACTCGTCGGTTAACGGAGTGCCCGTCTCCTCGTTAGTGTCCGTTAGTGCTGATAGTGGAGTCATACATGCAGTGCGATCTTTCGATTACGAGCAGATCAAAGAGTTCCAGTTCCGCGTAAAAGCGCAGGACGGAGGCTCTCCTCCTCTCAGCAGCAACGCGAGCGTCAAAATCCTGATTCAGGACCAGAATGACAACGCGCCTCAGGTTCTGTATCCGGTCCAGTCAGGCGCTTCTGTGGTGGCTGAAATAGTGCCTCGTTCGGCAGATGTGGGTTATCTGGTGACTAAAGTGGTGGCTGTTGATGTGGACTCTGGACAGAACGCCTGGCTCTCCTATAAACTGCACAAAGCCACAGACAGGGCGCTGTTTGAAGTGGGCGCACAGAATGGAGAAATCAGAACTGTCCGGCAAGTGACAGATAAAGATGCTGTCAAACAAAGACTCACTGTTGTAGTGGAGGACAACGGGCAGCCCTCTCGATCAGCTACAGTCAATGTTAACGTGGCGGTGGCGGACAGCTTCCCTGAGGTGCTCTCGGAGTTCACCGACTTTACGCACGACAAGGAATACAACGACAACCTGACTTTCTATCTCGTCTTGGCCTTGGCTGTAGTGTCGTTTCTCTTTATCGTGTCCATCATCGCCATACTGTCAGTCAAATGCTACAGATGGAGACGCGAGCGGATGTTTTATAAGTCTGGAGCGAATCTTCCGGTTATTCCGTATTATCCGCCTCTTTACGCAGATGTAGGAGGCACAGGAACTTTACAGCACGTGTACAATTATGAGGTTTGCAGAACCACTGACTCCAGAAAGAGTGATGTGAAATACGGCAGGGCTTGCAGTGAGAGCATCATTAGTCTGGACACCAGTGGAACACAGACACTCACGCATGCGCAAAGGGGAAAACTGGTCAGCGGAGATTTTGATGATCAGGTGAGGCTTTCTTATTAACAATATGTGTTGTAACTTTTTATAGGGACTGAAACCACTCAAAACATGCGTGTTTTTATGAAATACTTTCAGTCTTACTCCAGAAAAAATGCTAATTGCTGCAATTATTTCTCTTTTTTATTGTGGCGTCCTGTGGTATTTTTATGTAGTTCGTTTCAGTTCATTTTTTTTATTTTTATTTTTGTGATATCACAGATATTTGTGTGTTAATTTTTTTTTTCCGTTGTAACGCGATATGCAGCTTTTTCTCATTTCAAAATGTATGACTAATAATCAACGCCCTTATCAACACTTGCTTAAAACAATCACAGACGCATCTTTTAAAAGGCCTGAAATACAGAAATACATCATTTTAAAATATAGGAATATTTTTCTTCTACTTTGACCATCCCCTATCCTCTGAACACATTTTAATTTTGAAAGCAGAACATCTTCAGAGAAGATTAAACTCAAGTCACCGTAACTGACCATGGTGCTGAAATAGTTTGCACTTTTTGTCTTGTTTCTTTCTTTTATAATTTAAGTATTCAGTCATTTAAAATCCTTCAAACACATCGTCTTACAATTTACAAGTATATTAATCTGCCATATTCACGCGTTTTAATGTATATTATTAAATATGTTTGTTTCTCTCTTTAATTTCGTTAGGATCAGTGCATCTATATTTGTACTATATAATTATTTTCATTTTTTTATGCTTTGGCTTGTTTAGTTCTTTGTTTTTTTTTCACATTTGATTACAAATCATTCCTCCATTTTTCACTTTAAGATTGCAACTTGATTAAATTTCAAAACGGCTATATTTGACTTATGATTTAAGGAGGAGGTAATTTAAACACATGTTATACTCTGAATATACTGTATATTTTAGTCATTTTGTAGTTCTTCAGAAT
The DNA here is from genome assembly GCF_052040795.2 of Danio rerio. Classification (NCBI taxonomy): domain Eukaryota; kingdom Metazoa; phylum Chordata; class Actinopteri; order Cypriniformes; family Danionidae; genus Danio; species Danio rerio. The sequence continues at coordinate 2,534,537 of NC_141034.1, read as the reverse complement.
GAACTCATAGTGCCGCTGTTGGTCAATATGTCAGTGTAGAAAGCAGATCTGCTGCAGTTCCACCCCCATCATCTCCATATTATTAGAGAGAGACAGAAGCTGAGAGCACAGTGTGAGGAGGAGAGAGAAGACAAAACACGGAGATACTCTATTCATTATCATTCTCTTGGAAATATTTTTGTTGTTGCTAGTTCATGTCTCTTTGGATTTATACATGATTTCCTGAAGCGTTTTGGACTGATTTTGATTTCTGCTTGAATCTTCGTTCTCTGGTCTTCTGCAAAATGTCGGACAGAACAATGGCGCGGCAAGTACTGCTGTTTATTTGGTTTCTCTCTCTCAGTTCAGCTCTCGGGCAGGTCAGTTACTCCATTCCTGAGGAAATGGCCAAAGGCTCTTTAGTCGGGAACATAGCGCAGGATTTGGGTTTAAATTTAAAGAGGCTGAAATCGGGGAAAGCGCGGATTTATACAGGAGACAGCGCTGAATACATCGAGCTGAATAAAGAAAGAGGAGTCCTCCTTATCAAAGAGAGAATAGACCGAGAGGCGCTGTGCGGACAGACAACGCCTTGCGCGCTGCATTTGCAGATCATACTCGAAAATCCAATTGAGTTTTTTAGCGTTACCATTGAAATAACAGATATTAATGACAACACTCCCAGTTTTAAAAAGACAAAGGTTATTTTTAGAATTAGTGAAACCGCTGTTTTAGGATCTAAATTTATGTTGGAGCCTGCTGTAGATCTCGACGTGGGAATTAATGGTCTTCAGAGCTATATGCTGAAACCAACAGATAATTTTAACCTTAAATATAAAAATCAAGCAGGAGACGGAAAAAACGTGGAAATGATTTTACAAAGACCTTTAGATCGTGAAAAACAGAATGAAATCAAATTAGTCCTCACAGCTGTTGATGGAGGAGATCCTCAGTTATCTGGAAGTATAGATATTCACATCACTGTGTTAGACGCAAACGACAACGCGCCTGTTTTCATGCAGTCCGTTTATAAAGCAACTGTGACAGAAAATGCGCCAAAAGACACGATTGTGTCCACAGTGAGCGCAACTGACGCCGACGAGGGTATAAATAGTAAAATAGAGTATTCCATTGCCAATATGGAAGATGATGTTCAGCAGTTATTTACCATTAATAGAGATAATGGTCAAGTCAGTGTGGTCGGCATAATAGATTTTGAAAGAGCTCGTAACTATGAGATACGCGTGCAGGCGAGTGATCACGGTGGCCTGACTGATTCATGTAAGATCATAATTGATGTAATTGATATTAATGACAATACTCCAGTGATCAATATCATGTCTAGGACAAACGTGATAGCTGAAAACTCTGCAGCTGAGACGGTAATTACAATAATTAATGTTCAGGATGTTGATTCAGGGGACAATGGTAAAGTTCAGTGTTCTGTTAATGAAAATATTCCCTTTTCTCTTAAATCCACAAATAATAATTTCTTCAGTTTAGTCACTGATGGTGATTTAGATCGCGAGAGAGAGTCTGAGTATGACATCAGTGTGACGTGTGCTGATGAGGGCGTGCCCTCTCTCTCCAGCAGCGTCACTCTCTCCTTACAGATATCAGATGTGAATGATAACGCGCCTGTCTTTGAGCAGAGCTCATATCAGGCCTCTGTTCAGGAAAACAACACACCTGGTCTTTCCATATTCACAGTCAGAGCCAGAGACGCAGATTTTAACCAGAACGCCCGTGTGTCCTACATACTGGAGGACTCGTCGGTTAACGGAGTGCCCGTGTCCTCGTTAGTGTCCGTTAGTGCTGATAGTGGAGTCATACATGCAGTGCGATCTTTCGATTACGAGCAGATCAAAGAGTTCCAGTTCCGCGTAAAAGCGCAGGACGGAGGCTCTCCTCCTCTCAGCAGCAACGCGAGCGTCAAAATCCTGATTCAGGACCAGAATGACAACGCGCCTCAGGTTCTGTATCCGGTCCAGTCAGGCGCTTCTGTGGTGGCTGAAATAGTGCCTCGTTCGGCAGATGTGGGTTATCTGGTGACTAAAGTGGTGGCTGTTGATGTGGACTCTGGACAGAACGCCTGGCTCTCCTATAAACTGCACAAAGCCACAGACAGGGCGCTGTTTGAAGTGGGCGCACAGAATGGAGAAATCAGAACTGTCCGGCAAGTGACAGATAAAGATGCTGTCAAACAAAGACTCACTGTTGTAGTGGAGGACAACGGGCAGCCCTCTCGATCAGCTACAGTCAATGTTAACGTGGCGGTGGCGGACAGCTTCCCTGAGGTGCTCTCGGAGTTCACCGACTTTACGCACGACAAGGAATACAACGACAACCTGACTTTCTATCTCGTCTTGGCCTTGGCTGTAGTGTCGTTTCTCTTTATCGTGTCCGTCATCGCCATACTGTCAGTCAAATGCTACAGATGGAGACGCGAGCGGATGTTTTATAAATCTGGAGCGAATCTTCCGGTTATTCCGTATTATCCGCCTCTTTACGCAGATGTAGGAGGCACAGGAACTTTACAGCACGTGTACAATTATGAGGTTTGCAGAACCACTGACTCCAGAAAGAGTGATGTGAAATACGGCAGACCTTGCAGTGAGAGCATCATTAGTCTGGACACCAGTGGGACACAGACACTCACGCATGCGCAAAGAGGAAAACTGGTCAGTGGAGATTTTGATGATCAGGTGAGGCTTTCTTATTAACAATATGTGTTGTAACCGTTTATAAGGACTGAATCCATTCAAATTATTCGTGCCTTTATGGAATATTTTCTGTTTGCACAAGAAAAAAGACTAGTTGTTGTAATTTGTCTTTTTATATTGTGGTGGCGTATGGTATTTTTATTTAATTTGTTTATATTTATTTGTCCTGTGGTAATATTAGCAAGATCTTTGAGCTATTTTTTCCGCTGTATTGCGTTATTCAGATTTATCGAAATTTCAGAGGGAGTGACTAACGTCCTTCTCAATTACTGTTACACACTTGCGTAAAACAACCAATATAAACGCGTAAATTTAAAGGCCTACAATACAAAACTGCATCATTTTAAAATATGGGAATATTTTTTTCTACTTTGAGCATCCTCTATCCTCTTTGAACACATTTTAGTTTTAAAATCTTCAGAGAAGATTGAACTCAAGTCATCGTAACTGACCATGGTGCTGAAATGTTTTACATTTCGTGTCTTGTTTCTTCTCCTATTTTAGGTCTTTAGTAATTTAAAATCATTCAAATAAGTTGTCTTCATATTAAAAAATATTTAGGTCGACCGTTTTCACGTATTTTTAATCTCTGTTAATTAAATATTTATCATTTTCTCTTCAATTCCGTTTAGAAAGTTGCATCTAAACTTGTAATATTTAATTATTTTCATTTTATTTTGCTTTTGGCTTGTTTTTTTTACACATTTAATTTAAATAATTCTTCAATTTCTTGTTGAAAGATTGCATTTTAATTAACTTTAAAAACGGCTATAATTGAGTCATGATTTAAGGGGAGATCATTTTAAAACACGTGTTATACAGTGAATATACTGTATGTTTTAGTCATTTTGTAGTTCTTCAGAATGAACTCAAAGTGCCGCTGTTGGTCAATATGTCAGTGTAGAGAGCAGATCTGCTGCAGTTCCACCCCCATCATCTCCATATTATTAGAGAGAGACAGAAGCTGAGAGCACAGTGTGAGGAGGAGAGAGAAGACAAAACACGGAGATACGCTATTCATTATCATTCTCTTGGATTTACAGAATTTTGTTGTTCTTTCTACTTTGGATATACACATGATTCCCTTCACATTCTAGGATCAAATTATTTGTCTTCTGCTTGAATCTTCATTCTCGGGTTTTCTGCAAAATGTCGGACAGAACAATGGCGCGGCAAGTACTGCTGTTTATTTGGTTTCTCTCTCTCAGTTCAGCTCTCGGGCAGGTCAGTTACTCCATTCCTGAGGAAATGGCCAAAGGCTCTTTAGTCGGGAACATAGCGCAGGATTTGGGTTTAGATTTAAAGAGGCTGAAATCGGGGAAAGCGCGGATTTATACAGGAGACAGCGCTGAATACATCGAGCTGAATAAAGAAAGAGGAGTCCTCCTTATCAAAGAGAGAATAGACCGAGAGGCGCTGTGCGGACAGACAACGCCTTGCGCGCTGCATTTGCAGATCATACTCGAAAATCCCATGGAGTTTTATAGTGTTAATATTGAGGTTGTTGACATGAATGACAATGCACCGTTTTTTGAAAAAAGTGAGATGATTTTTAGGATTAGTGAAACTGCATCACTTGGTACAAAATTCACGATAGAGCCTGCTAATGATTTTGACGTTGGAAATAATGGTATTCATACTTACTCACTGAAACCAACAGATAATTTTTCTTTAAAATACAACATTCTTCCAGGAGGAGACCATCAAATCGAAATGACGTTACAAAAGCCTCTAGATCGTGAGAAGCAGGAGCATTTGTCCTTAACATTAACGGCTATTGACGGAGGAGATCCTCCAATGTCTGGAAATATCCAGATTAATATTATTGTATTAGATGCGAACGATAACGCTCCTGTTTTCTCTCAGACAGTTTATAAAACTGCAGTAACTGAAAATTCACCAAAAGGCACAATAGTTACTACAGTGAGCGCGTCAGATCTTGATCAGGGAGTAAATGGTGAAATAACTTACTCTATTAGAAACACTATTGATAAAGTCCGAGACATATTTGAAATAAGCGAGACTGATGGTAAAGTCAGATTGATCGGTCTAGTTGATTATGAACAAGCTCGAAACTTTGAGATACGCGTACAAGCAAGTGATCATGGAGGCTTTACTGATTCTTGTAAAATAATAGTTGATGTTATTGATGTAAATGATAATAAACCGGTGATTAATATCATGTCCAAAACAAACGTGATAGCTGAAAATTCTCCGTCTGAAACCGTGGTTACAATGATAAATGTCCAGGATGCTGACTCAGGGGAAAATGGGAAAGTTCAGTGTTCTGTTAATGAAAATATTCCCTTTTCTCTTAAATCCACAAATAATAATTTCTTCAGTTTAGTCACTGATGGTGATTTAGATCGCGAGAGAGAGTCTGAGTATGACATCAGTGTGACGTGTGCTGATGAGGGCGTGCCCTCTCTCTCCAGCAGCGTCACTCTCTCCTTACAGATATCAGATGTGAATGATAACGCGCCTGTCTTTGAGCAGAGCTCATATCAGGCCTCTGTTCAGGAAAACAACACACCTGGTCTTTCCATATTCACAGTCAGAGCCAGAGACGCAGATTTTAACCAGAACGCCCGTGTGTCCTACATACTGGAGGACTCGTCGGTTAACGGAGTGCCCGTGTCCTCGTTAGTGTCCGTTAGTGCTGATAGTGGAGTCATACATGCAGTGCGATCTTTCGATTACGAGCAGATCAAAGAGTTTCAGTTCCGCGTAAAAGCGCAGGACGGAGGCTCTCCTCCTCTCAGCAGCAACGCGAGCGTCAAAATCCTGATTCAGGACCAGAATGACAACGCGCCTCAGGTTCTGTATCCGGTCCAGTCAGGCGCTTCTGTGGTGGCTGAAATAGTGCCTCGTTCGGCAGATGTGGGTTATCTGGTGACTAAAGTGGTGGCTGTTGATGTGGACTCTGGACAGAACGCCTGGCTCTCCTATAAACTGCACAAAGCCACAGACAGGGCGCTGTTTGAAGTGGGCGCACAGAATGGAGAAATCAGAACTGTCCGGCAAGTGACAGATAAAGATGCTGTCAAACAAAGACTCACTGTTGTAGTGGAGGACAACGGGCAGCCCTCTCGATCAGCTACAGTCAATGTTAACGTGGCGGTGGCGGACAGCTTCCCTGAGGTGCTCTCGGAGTTCACCGACTTTACGCACGACAAGGAATACAACGACAACCTGACTTTCTATCTCGTCTTGGCCTTGGCTGTAGTGTCGTTTCTCTTTATCGTGTCCATCATCGCCATACTGTCAGTCAAATGCTACAGATGGAGACGCGAGCGGATGTTTTATAAGTCTGGAGCGAATCTTCCGGTTATTCCGTATTATCCGCCTCTTTACGCAGATGTAGGAGGCACAGGAACTTTACAGCACGTGTACAATTATGAGGTTTGCAGAACCACTGACTCCAGAAAGAGTGATGTGAAATACGGCAGACCTTGCAGTGAGAGCATCATTAGTCTGGACACCAGTGGAACACAGACACTCACGCATGCGCAAAGGGGAAACCTGGTCAGTGGAGATTTTGATGATCAGGTGAGAATTGTTTAATGACTTTTGCGGAGCTTTTAATGCATTTTTTCCTCAAGAATTTAAATGTAGTTTGAATTGTTGACACGTTCACTAATTGAGGCTGCATTAGTACTTGTTTTTTATTTGATTATCTTGTAGAAAACTGCAATTGTTTAATGATAAATTTTAGATTTTGGAATTTAACTTGGGTGGTTCATTCTGCTGCGCGACCCCTAATAAATCAGGGACTGAAAGCCGAAGGAAAAAGAGTGATTTGGTGGACTTTTAGGTCTGTATAGGCTATTCGGTAGCTATTTTCTGAAAATAAATGTGTCTATTTTTGTGAATTAAACGAGTCTTAAATACTGAAATAGAAAAAAGTCTAATATTTTTCTGCATCAGACTGATATCTTGATTTCTCCTTTATCATTATTTATTTATTTATTTATTTATTTATTTATTATTTATTATTATTAGTAGTAGTAGTATTCGTATTATTATTTTTTTATTTATTTATGTATTTATTTATTTGTTTATTTATTATTTATTTTTTTTATTATTTATTATTATTATTATTATTATTATTTATTTTTGTTTTTTTTTTTTGCAGTTGAAGTCTCGTAGTTTATTCTACTGAAATATATGCTAAAGATTTTGTTTCCACCTTAACTTCATTTTCATTTGTTTCGCCATGTAGTGAGCAGTTATAGCCATTGTTTGCTTCGCTGACCGTGGTCCTGAAATAAGGTTATGGCAGTCATTACCCTTATATTTTTTCTCAGGTCTTTAAATATGCGATATTTGTTAGAGTTTTCTCATTTTAATGATCTGTCCCCTTTTTAAAACTAAACTATACACAATTGTATATATTAATCGACCATTGTTGCTTGGACTATTGCATTTTGGCAAATATTTGTTTGTCTGATATGTGCTCATTTTGGGCCTGATCAATCTTGTTATCCCGAAATAAATAACTTTATTTAATCATTCATTCAAGTTTTACTCAAATTTCTGGTATATGTTTATTTTTTTTTATGTGCTGTTGTTGTTGTTTTATTTTTATTTTATAGTTCTGCACATTTAGTACACTGCTTTCCGAGATGTGTATGATACTGAGGTAAAAGTTTATTAATTTGGTAGTTTCTGTAGTTCTTCAGAATGAACTCATAGTGCCGCTGTTGGTCAATATGTCAGTGTAGAGAGCAGATCTGCTGCAGTTCCACCCCCATCATCTCCATATTATTAGAGAGAGACAGAAGCTGAGAGCACAGTGTGAGGAGGAGAGAGCAGACAAAACACGGAGATACTCTATTCATTATCATTCTCTTGGATTTACAGAATTTTCTTCTTTTCACTTTGGATATTCACATGATTCCCTTCAGTTTCTTGGATCAAATTATTTGTCTTCTGCTTTAATCTTCGTTCTCTGGTCTCCCGCAAAATGTCGGACAGAACAATGGCGCGGCAAGTACTGCTGTTTATTTGGTTTCTCTCTCTCAGCTCAGCTCTCGGGCAGGTCAGTTACTCCATTCCTGAGGAAATGGCCAAAGGCTCTTTAGTCGGGAACATAGCGCAGGATTTGGGTTTAGATTTAAAGAGGCTGAAATCGGGAAAAGCGCGGATTTATACAGGAGACAGCGCTGAATACATCGAGCTGAATAAAGAAAGAGGAGTCCTCCTTATCAAAGAGAGAATAGACCGAGAGGCGCTGTGCGGACAGACAACGCCTTGCGCGCTGCATTTGCAGATCATACTCGAAAATCCAATTGAGTTTTTTACAGTTACAATTGAAATAACAGATATTAATGACAACACTCCTGGTTTTGAGAAGGATAGAATCGTTTTTAAAATTAGTGAATCTGCTATTTTAGGCTCTAAATTTATGTTGGAGCCTGCTGTAGATCTCGACGTGGGAATTAATGGTCTTCAGAGCTATATGCTGAAACAAACAGATAATTTTGGTCTTAAATTTAAAAATCAAGCAGGAGACGGAAAACATGTGGAAATGATTCTGCAAAAACCTTTAGATCGTGAAAAACAGAATGAAATCAAATTAGTCCTCACAGCTGTTGATGGAGGAGATCCTCAGTTATCTGGAAGTATAGATATTCACATCACTGTGTTAGACGCAAACGACAACGCGCCTGTTTTCATGCAGTCCGTTTATAAAGCAACTGTGACAGAAAATGCGCCAAAAGACACAATTGTGTCCACAGTGAGCGCAACTGACGCCGACGAGGGTATAAATAGTAAAATAGAGTATTCCATCGCCAACAGGCAAGATAATGTCCGACAGCTGTTTGATATAAATAAAGATAATGGCCAAGTCAGAGTTGTCGGCATAATAGACTTTGAAAAAGCGCGTAATTACGAAATAAGCGTTCAAGCCAGTGATCATGTTGGTTTTACTGATTCATGTAAAGTAATAGTCGATGTTATTGATGTCAATGATAATAAACCGGTGATAAATATTATGTCCAAAACAAACGTGATAGCTGAAAATTCCGCTTCTGACACTGTGGTTACAATAATTAACGTTCAGGATGTTGATTCGGGAGATAATGGGAAAGTTCAGTGTTCTGTTAATGAAAATATTCCCTTTTCCCTTAAATCCACAAATACTAATTTCTTCAGTTTAGTCACTGATGGTGATTTAGATCGCGAGAGAGAGTCTGAGTATAACATCAGTGTGACGTGTGCTGATGGGGGCGTGCCCTCTCTCTCCAGCAGCGTCACTCTCTCCTTACAGATATCAGATGTGAATGATAACGCGCCTGTCTTTGAGCAGAGCTCATATCAGGCCTCTGTTCAGGAAAACAACACACCTGGTCTTTCCATATTCACAGTCAGAGCCAGAGACGCAGATTTTAACCAGAACGCCCGTGTGTCCTACATACTGGAGGACTCGTCGGTTAACGGAGTGCCCGTCTCCTCGTTAGTGTCCGTTAGTGCTGATAGTGGAGTCATACATGCAGTGCGATCTTTCGATTACGAGCAGATCAAAGAGTTCCAGTTCCGCGTAAAAGCGCAGGACGGAGGCTCTCCTCCTCTCAGCAGCAACGCGAGCGTCAAAATCCTGATTCAGGACCAGAATGACAACGCGCCTCAGGTTCTGTATCCGGTCCAGTCAGGCGCTTCTGTGGTGGCTGAAATAGTGCCTCGTTCGGCAGATGTGGGTTATCTGGTGACTAAAGTGGTGGCTGTTGATGTGGACTCTGGACAGAACGCCTGGCTCTCCTATAAACTGCACAAAGCTACAGACAGGGCGCTGTTTGAAGTGGGCGCACAGAATGGAGAAATCAGAACTGTCCGGCAAGTGACAGATAAAGATGCTGTCAAACAAAGACTCACTGTTGTAGTGGAGGACAACGGGCAGCCCTCTCGATCAGCTACAGTCAATGTTAACGTGGCGGTGGCGGACAGCTTCCCTGAGGTGCTCTCGGAGTTCACCGACTTTACGCACGACAAGGAATACAACGACAACCTGACTTTCTATCTCGTCTTGGCCTTGGCTGTAGTGTCGTTTCTCTTTATCGTGTCCGTCATCGCCATACTGTCAGTCAAATGCTACAGATGGAGACGCGAGCGGATGTTTTATAAGTCTGGAGCGAATCTTCCAGTTATTCCGTATTATCCGCCTCTTTACGCAGATGTAGGAGGCACAGGAACTTTACAGCACGTGTACAATTATGAGGTTTGCAGAACCACTGACTCCAGAAAGAGTGATGTGAAATACGGCAGAGCTTGCAGTGAGAGCATCATTAGTCTGGACACCAGTGGGACACAGACACTCACGCATGCGCAAAGAGGAAAACTGGTCTGTGGAGATTTTGATGATCAGGTGAGGCTTTCTTATTAACAATATGTGTTGTAACCGTTTATAGGGACTGAATCCATTCAAATTAATCGTGCCTTTATGGAATATTTTCTGTTTGCACAAGAAAAAAAGACTATTTGTTGTAATTTGTCTTTTTATATTGTGGTGGCGTGTGGCATTTTTATTTAATTTGTTTATATTTATTTGTCCTGTGGTATTATCACCGAGACCTTTGTGGTATTTTTTCCGCTGTAACGCGTTATGCAGTTTTATCGAAATTTCAGGAGTGACTAACGTCCTTCTCAATTACTGTTATACACTTGCGTAAAACAACCAATATAAACGCGTAAATTAAAAGGCATACAATACAAAACTGCATCATTTTAAAATATGGGAATATTTTTTTTCTACTTTGAGCATCCTCTATCCTCTTTGAACACATTTTAGTTTTAAAATCTTCAGAGAAGATTGAACTCAAGTCACCGTAACTGACCATGGTGCTGAAATGTTTTACATTTCGTGTCTTGTTTCTTCTCCTATTTTAGGTCTTTAGTAATTTAAAATCATTCAAATAAGTTGTCTTCATATTAAAAAATATTTAGGTCGACCGTTTTCACGTATGTTTAATCTCTGTTAATTAAATATTTATCCTTTTCTCTTCAATTCCGTTTAGAAAGTTGCATCTAAACTTGTAATATTTAATTATTTTCATTTTATTTTGCTTTTGGCTTGTTTGTTTTTAACACATTTAATTTAAATAATTCCTCCATTCTTGTTGTAAGATTGCATTTTAATTAACTTTAAACACGGCTATAATTGAGTCATGATTTAAGGGGAGATCATTTTAAAACACGTGTTATACTCTGAATATTGTGTATGTTTTAGTCATTTTGTAGTTCTTCAGAATGAACTCAAAGTGCCGCTGTTGGTCAATATGTCAGTGTAGAGAGCAGATCTGCTGCAGTTCCACCCCCATCATCTCCATATTATTAGAGAGAGACAGAAGCTGAGAGCACAGTGTGAGGAGGAGAGAGAAGACAAAACACGGAGATACTCTATTCATTATCATTCTCTTGGATTTACAGAATTTTTTTGTTCTTTCTATTTTGGATTTATACATGATTCCCTTCAAGTTCTAGGATCGATTTTTTTTCCTTCTGCTTGAATCTTCGTTCTCTGGTCTTCTGCAAAATGTCGGACAGAACAATGGCGCGGCAAGTACTGCTGTTTATTTGGTTTCTCTCTCTCAGTTCAGCTCTCGGGCAGGTCAGTTACTCCATTCCTGAGGAAATGGCCAAAGGCTCTTTAGTCGGGAACATAGCGCAGGATTTGGGTTTAGATTTAAAGAGGCTGAAATCGGGGAAAGCGCGGATTTATACAGGAGACAGCGCTGAATACATCGAGCTGAATAAAGAAAGAGGAGTCCTCCTTATCAAAGAGAGAATAGACCGAGAGGCGCTGTGCGGACAGACAACGCCTTGCGCGCTGCATTTTCAGATCATTCTCGAAAATCCCATGCAATTGTATCGCGTTACGGTTGAGGTAACAGATATAAATGACAATGCGCCGATTTTTAGTAAGAGCGAGATGAGATTTGAAATAAACGAATTATCTTCATCAGGAGCCCGATTTTTGCTAGAAAGAGCTATTGATCATGACGTCGGTCAAAATGGTTTACAGAGTTATTCTTTAGAACCGACGGATAATTTTGTTTTAAAATATCAGAATCTCCCCGATGGAAACAAAGCCGTCGAAATGGTTCTTCAAACCCCCTTAGACAGAGAGAAACACGATCATATATCCCTAATTTTAACAGCCTTTGACGGAGGTGATCCTCGAATGTCAGGTACAATGAAAATTCATGTTTCAGTTTTAGATGCTAATGATAATGCCCCTGTGTGTTCACAATCTGTATACAAAACCAGTATAGCAGAGAACTCTCCAAAAGGCACAGTTTTAACGACAGTGAGTGCTTCTGATGCGGATCAGGGATCCAACAGTAGAATAACTTTCTCAATTTCAAGTACGGCAGACAAAGCGGCAGATATTTTTGAAATAGACTCTGAATTGGGTGTTGTAAAGCTCACTGGGGGCATAGATTATGAAATGAGTAAGTATTATCAAATTGATGTTCAAGCACGAGATGACGGCGGGCATACAGATTCGTGTAAAATAATTGTCGACGTCATTGACATAAACGATAACAACCCTTCTATAAATATTATTTCGAAATCAAACCAAATACCAGAGGATGCAAAATCTGGCACTGTACTTGCTATATTAAACATCCAAGACGTGGACTCAAATGAAAGTGGCAAGGTTGATTGTCACTTAAATATAAACTTACCATTTATCATTCAGTCTTCTTCGGATGGGTTTTATAGTTTGGTCACTGATGGTGATTTAGATCGCGAGAGAGAGTCTGAGTATAACATCAGTGTGACATGTGCTGATGAGGGCGTGCCCTCTCTCTCCAGCAGCGTCACTCTCTCCTTACAGATATCAGATGTGAATGATAACGCGCCTGTCTTTGAGCAGAGCTCATATCAGGCCTCTGTTCAGGAAAACAACACACCTGGTCTTTCCATATTCACAGTCAGAGCCAGAGACGCAGATTTTAACCAGAACGCCCGTGTGTCCTACATACTGGAGGACTCGTCGGTTAACGGAGTGCCCGTCTCCTCGTTAGTGTCCGTTACTGCTGATAGTGGAGTCATACATGCAGTGCGATCTTTCGATTACGAGCAGATCAAAGAGTTCCAGTTCCGCGTAAAAGCGCAGGACGGAGGCTCTCCTCCTCTCAGCAGCAACGCGAGCGTCAAAATCCTGATTCAGGACCAGAATGACAACGCGCCTCAGGTTCTGTATCCGGTCCAGTCAGGCGCTTCTGTGGTGGCTGAAATAGTGCCTCGTTCGGCAGATGTGGGTTATCTGGTGACTAAAGTGGTGGCTGTTGATGTGGACTCTGGACAGAACGCCTGGCTCTCCTATAAACTGCACAAAGCCACAGACAGGGCGCTGTTTGAAGTGGGCGCACAGAATGGAGAAATCAGAACTGTCCGGCAAGTGACAGATAAAGATGCTGTCAAACAAAGACTCACTGTTGTAGTGGAGGACAACGGGCAGCCCTCTCGATCAGCTACAGTCAATGTTAACGTGGCGGTGGCGGACAGCTTCCCTGAGGTGCTCTCGGAGTTCACCGACTTTACACACGACAAGGAATACAACGACAACCTGACTTTCTATCTCGTCTTGGCCTTGGCTGTAGTGTCGTTTCTCTTTATCGTGTCCATCATCGCCATACTGTCAGTCAAATGCTACAGATGGAGACGCGAGCGGATGTTTTATAAGTCTGGAGCGAATCTCCCGGTTATTCCGTATTATCCGCCTCTTTACGCAGATGTAGGAGGCACAGGAACTTTACAGCACGTGTACAATTATGAGGTTTGCAGAACCACTGACTCCAGAAAGAGTGATGTGAAATACGGCAGAGCTTGCAGTGAGAGCATCATTAGTCTGGACACCAGTGGAACACAGACACTCACGCATGCGCAAAGGGGAAAACTGAACTTTGATGATTGTGGGGATCAGGTGAGAAAATATTTATAGGTACACTTTAAAAAAATCTTTGAGTTATTTATGTAAACCAATGTTTGGGTTACGTATTTGTTGCTTTGTTGGGTTAGTTTAACCTGTATTAGGTTATTTATTAATAACCCAACCAGTTGGGTTAAATATTTGGTGCTTTGTGTGGTTATTTTTAACCTTTATTAGGTTATTTATACAGTAACTCAACCAGTTAGTTAACAATTTTGAATTTCAACAGTTAAATGATTTAACTGACTCAGAGCAGCTGTATTAAAATGCGTACTTAATGTTGTTTTTGCGTTATAAAATTTATTTAAACTCTAACGCAATACTATTGTTTTTTTTTATCAAATTACTTCTCCGTGTCGTGTGTTTTTTTAATATCCGTTTCACCAGCACTCTTAACTATTGATGATACAAACGCACGCTTTATAGCCGATTTAGATTAAATGGATTGAACGCTTTCTCTTCCTCCCGTGCTGTTCTCTGCGCCTTTCTGTTTATTTATTTATTTAGCCTATTTTTATTTTTTTTTTGGAAATGATACACATATGTTGGAGATATTTATTTATTTACACAGCCATAGTTATAAAATAGTAGTAATAGTAGCCTAATAGTAAAAATAATACCAGAATGGAAGAAAATAACATTTAATCAAAATAACGCAATGCACTAGGTTAAAATAACCCATAATTGGAAAGGTGCTATAATAACTTATAGTTGGGTTACGTTTTGGGGTATTTTTTTTATTCTATTTTATTTATTTATTTATTATTTATTTATTTATTTATTTATTTATTTATTTATTTATTTATTTATTTATTTATTCATTTATTTATTTTGCGCTGTTGTAATACTATAGTAGTACTATTAGTTTGAACAAGTAAAAAACCATGAGTGTGTATTTCGTTACTCTAATTGGTTATTTTTGATTAAACAGTTTTTTTTACAATTTCACTGATTTCTTTTCTGATCTGAGTCTTCGCTGCACTTCTACTTTTTTATAACTTATGAAAAAATGAGGTGAATCATTTTCTCTTTAATGTTTTATTTATTGTTATAGTTTGATAAACGGTATAGTGTTCTGTATTTTGTAGTTACGTTGCTTAAGCTTTTTTCTCTGTACAGCCGTACAGTACTATGTTAACTGAGTACAGTGGTATCATTTAAATTGTGACCCTGGAGCACAGTTTAGTTTTGCTATGAAAACAACATATAAATTGTCATTGCAACATTTTTCCTTGCATATATTTTCTCTGATTTTCCTTAGATTAGTTTTTGTTGTCAGCAGTACAGATTCTCTGACCATGGTCCTGAAATGGGTTACATGGTCATTTACCTCATGTTCGCTACATCTTCAAGCATGAGACGATGTTTTTGCGTTTTTCAACAGCCTAATGACCTGTTCTCCTGTTTAAAGTGAAACTAGAACCTGTTTTCGTAGTTATGACATTGTTTTCAAATAAATTATTGTATTTTATATAGGTATTTTTGTCTGATCAAATATGGTCTTATCAAAACGTGAGCAAACGTGGCATTCATTTTTATTATTTTACTTAAATCCTCATCCATACAGACTCATACAGTCTTTTTTATATATAGGCATCTGTATTGCTGTTGGCGTATTTTGATTATGCATTTTTAAAGTTCATTACATTGCTTTTTTACCTATGTCTTAAATTGCGATACAAATATATTAATTTTACATGGTATGTAGTTCTTCAGAATGAACTCATAGTGCCGCTGTTGGTCAATATGTCAGTGTAGAGAGCAGATCTGCTGCAGTTCCACCCCCATCATCTCCATATTATTAGAGAGAGACAGAAGCTGAGAGCACAGTGTGAGGAGGAGAGAGAAGACAAAACACGGAGATACTCTATTCATTATCATTCTCTCGGATTTACAGATTTTTCTTCTTTTCACTTTGGATATTCACATGACTCCCTTCAGTTTCTAGGATCAAATTATTTGTCTTCTGCTTGAATCTTCGTTCTCTGGTCTTCTGCAAAATGTCGGACAGAACAATGGCGCGGCAAGTATTGCTGTTTATTTGGTTTCTCTCTCTCAGCTCAGCTCTCGGGCAGGTCAGTTACTCCATTCCTGAGGAAATGGCCAAAGGCTCTTTAGTCGGGAACATAGCGCAGGATTTGGGTTTAGATTTAAAGAGGCTGAAATCGGGGAAAGCGCGGATTTATACAGGAGACAGCGCTGAATACATCGAGCTGAATAAAGAAAGAGGAGTCCTCCTTATCAAAGAGAGAATAGACCGAGAGGCGCTGTGCGGACAGACAACGCCTTGCGCGCTGCATTTGCAGATCATACTCGAAAATCCCATGGAGTTTTATTCGGTTACAGTCGAAGTTACAGATGTAAATGATCATTCACCTTCTTTTAAAATGACTGAGATGTTATTCAGAATTAGTGAGTCAGCTGTAACTGGAGCAGTATTTGATTTAGAGAGAGCGATAGATTTAGACGTCGGAGTAAACGGCCTGCAGACATATACATTAAAGCCCACTGATCATTTTTCACTAAAATTACAAAGTCAGGCAGATGGAGGTAAACTCATAGAAATGATTCTTCTGAAACCCCTTGATCGCGAAAAACAAGAGCATTTGTCTCTGGTTCTGACAGCGATAGATGGAGGAGATCCACAGCTGTCTGGTACTGCACAGATCCATATTACTGTGCTGGATGTGAACGATAATGCGCCTGTTTTTACACAGAAAATTTACAAAGCCAGCATTAAAGAGAATGCTCCTAAAGGCACAATTGTAACGACAGTAAGTGCATCTGACCTAGATGAAGGCTTAAATAGCAAAATAAGGTTTTCAATCAAAAATACACTCGACGACTTATTGAAATTGTTTGAAATTAATGAAACAAACGGTGAGGTGAGAGTGATCGGCAATGTAGATTACGAGAAAGCTCGCTATTATCAAATTCATGTACAAGCGAGTGATGACGGGGGTCTGACTGATTCTTGCAAAATCGATGTGGATGTGATTGATATGAATGACAATAGACCCCTCATTAACATAATGTCTAAATTAACTACCATAACTGAAAACTCTAGTTATGGCACAGTTGTAACAATGATAAATGCACAAGATCCAGACGCAGGAGAAAACGGTAAAATGTATTGTTCAGTTAATGAGAATCTTCCTTTTACCTTGAGGTCGACAAATAATAATTTCTTCAGTTTAGTTACTGATGGTGATTTAGATCGCGAGAGAGAGTCTGAGTATAACATCAGTGTGACGTGTGCTGATGAGGGCGTGCCCTCTCTCTCCAGCAGCGTCACTCTCTCCTTACAGATATCAGATGTGAATGATAACGCGCCTGTCTTTGAGCAGAGCTCATATCAGGCCTCTGTTCAGGAAAACAACACACCTGGTCTTTCCATATTCACAGTCAGAGCCAGAGACGCAGATTTTAACCAGAACGCCCGTGTGTCCTACATACTGGAGGACTCGTCGGTTAACGGAGTGCCCGTCTCCTCGTTAGTGTCCGTTAGTGCTGATAGTGGAGTCATACATGCAGTGCGATCTTTCGATTACGAGCAGATCAAAGAGTTCCAGTTCCGCGTAAAAGCGCAGGACGGAGGCTCTCCTCCTCTCAGCAGCAACGCGAGCGTCAAAATCCTGATTCAGGACCAGAATGACAACGCGCCTCAGGTTCTGTATCCGGTCCAGTCAGGCGCTTCTGTGGTGGCTGAAATAGTGCCTCGTTCGGCAGATGTGGGTTATCTGGTGACTAAAGTGGTGGCTGTTGATGTGGACTCTGGACAGAACGCCTGGCTCTCCTATAAACTGCACAAAGCCACAGACAGGGCGCTGTTTGAAGTGGGCGCACAGAATGGAGAAATCAGAACTGTCCGGCAAGTGACAGATAAAGATGCTGTCAAACAAAGACTCACTGTTGTAGTGGAGGACAACGGGCAGCCCTCTCGATCAGCTACAGTCAATGTTAACGTGGCGGTGGCGGACAGCTTCCCTGAGGTGCTCTCGGAGTTCACCGACTTTACGCACGACAAGGAATACAACGACAACCTGACTTTCTATCTCGTCTTGGCCTTGGCTGTAGTGTCGTTTCTCTTTATCGTGTCCATCATCGCCATACTGTCAGTCAAATGCTACAGATGGAGACGCGAGCGGATGTTTTATAAATCTGGAGCGAATCTTCCGGTTATTCCGTATTATCCGCCTCTTTACGCAGATGTAGGAGGCACAGGAACTTTACAGCACGTGTACAATTATGAGGTTTGCAGAACCACTGACTCCAGAAAGAGTGATGTGAAATACGGCAGAGCTTGCAGTGAGAGCATCATTAGTCTGGACACCAGTGGAACACAGACACTCACGCATGCGCAAAGGGGAAAACTGAACTTTGATGATTGTGGGGATCAGGTGAGAAAATATTTATAGGTACACTTTAAAAAAAACTTTGAGTTATTTATTTAAACCAATGTTTGGGTTACGTATTTGTTGCTTTGTTGGGTTAGTTTAACCTTTATTAGGTTATTTATTAATAACCCAACCAGTTGGGTTAAATATTTGGTGCTTTGTGTGGTTATTTTTAACCTTTATTAGGTTATTTATATAGTAACTCAACCAGTTAGTTAACAATTTTGAATTTCAACAGTTAAATGATTTAACTGACTCAGAGCAGCTGTATTAAAATGCGTACTTAATGTTGTTTTTGCGTTATAAAATTTATTTAAACTCTAAATTACTTCTCCGTGTCGTGTGTTTTTTTTTAATATCCGTTTCACCAGCACTCTTAACTATTGATGATACAAACGCACGCTTTATAGCCGATTTAGATTAAATTGATTAAACGCTTTCTCTTCCTCCCGTGCTGTTCTCTGCGCCTTTCTGTTTATTTATTTATTTATTTAGCATATTTTTATTTTTTTTGGAAATGATACACATATGTTGGAGATATTTATTTATTTACACAGCCATAGTTATAAAATAGTAGTAATAGTAGCCTAATAGTAAAAGTAATACCAGAATGGAAGAAAATAAAATTTAATCAAAATAACGCAATGCACTAGGTTAAAATAACCCATAATTGGAAAGGTGCTATAATACCTATAGTTGGGTTACGTTTTGGGGTATTTTTTTTTATTCTATTTTATTTATTTATTTATTTATTTATTTATTATTATTATTATTATTTATTTATTTATTTATTTTGCGCTGTTGTAATACTATAGTAATACTATTAGTTTGAACAAGTAAAAAAACATGAGTGTATATTTCGTTACTCTAATTGGTTATTTTTGATTAAACAGTTTTTTTTACAATTTCACTGATTTCTTTTTTTGATCTGAGTCTTCGCTGCACTTCTACTTTTTTATAACTTATGAAAAAATGAGGTGAATCATTTTCTCTTTAATGTTTTATTTATTGTTATAGTTTGATAAACGGTATAGTGTTCTGTATTTTGTAGTTACGTTGCTTAAGCTTTTTTCTCTGTACAGCCGTACAGTACTATGTTAACTGAGTACAGTGGTATCATTTAAATTGTGACCCTGGAGCACAGTTTAGTTTTGCTATGAAAACAACATATAAATTGTCATTGCAACATTTTGTCCTTGCATATCTTTCCTCTGATTTTTCCTTAAATTAGTTTTTGTTGTCAGCAGTACAGATTCGCTGACCATGGTCCTGAAATGGGTTACATGGTCATTTACCTCATGTTCGCTACATCTTCAAGCATGAGACAATGTTTTTGCGTTTTCCAACAGCCTAATGACCTTTTCTCCTGTTTAAAGTGAAACTAGAACCTGTTTTCGTAGTTATGACATTGTTTTCACATAAATTATTGTATTTTATATAGGTATTTTTGTCTGATCAAATATGGTCTTATCAAAACGTGAGCAAACGTGGCATTCATTTTTATTATTTTACTTAAATCCTCATCCATACAGACTCATACAGTCTTTTTTATATATAGGCATCTGTATTGCTGTTGGCGTATTTTGATTATGCATTTTTAAAGTTCATTACATTGCTTTTTTTACCTATGTCTTAAATTGCGATACAAATATTTTAATTTTACATGGTATGTAGTTCTTCAGAATGAACTCATAGTGCCGCTGTTGGTCAATATGTCAGTGTAGAGAGCAGATCTGCTGCAGTTCCACCCCCATCATCTCCATATTATTAGAGAGAGACAGAAGCTGAGAGCACAGTGTGAGGAGGAGAGAGAAGACAAAACACGGAGATACTCTATTCATTATCATTCTCTTGGATTTACAGATTTTTCTTCTTTTCACTTTGGATATTCACATGACTCCCTTCAGTTTCTAGGATCAAATTATTTGTCTTCTGCTTGAATCGTCGTTCTCTGGTCCTCTGAAAATGTCGGACAGAACAATGGCGCGGCAAGTACTGCTGTTTATTTGGTTTCTCTCTCTCAGTTCAGCTCTCGGGCAGGTCAGTTATTCCATTCCTGAGGAAATGGCCAAAGGCTCTTTAGTCGGGAACATAGCGCAGGATTTGGGTTTAGATTTAAAGAGGCTGAAATCGGGGAAAGCGCGGATTTATACAGGAGACAGCGCTGAATACATCGAGCTGAATAAAGAAAGAGGAGTCCTCCTTATCAAAGAGAGAATAGACCGAGAGGCGCTGTGCGGACAGACAACGCCTTGCGCGCTGCATTTGCAGATCATACTCGAAAATCCCATCGAATTTTACTCGGTTACAGTGGAAGTTACAGATGTAAATGATCATTCACC
The DNA here is from genome assembly GCF_052040795.2 of Danio rerio. Classification (NCBI taxonomy): domain Eukaryota; kingdom Metazoa; phylum Chordata; class Actinopteri; order Cypriniformes; family Danionidae; genus Danio; species Danio rerio. Next base: position 2,514,157 of record NC_141034.1, on the reverse strand, counting down.
TTCTTTTAAAAGGCCTGAGATGCGATTTAGGATTAGTGAATCTGCTGTAACTGGAGCAGTGTTTGTTTTAGACAGAGCGATGGATTTAGACGTCGGAATAAACGGCCTGCAGACATATACATTAAAGCCCACTGATCATTTTTCACTAAAATTACAAAGTCAGGCAGATGGTAGTAAACTGGTAGAAATGATACTTCAGAAACCCCTTGACCGTGAAAAGCAGGAGCATTTGTCTCTGGTTTTGACAGCGATAGATGGAGGAGATCCACAGCTGTCTGGTACTGCACAGATCCACATTACAGTTTTAGATGCTAACGATAATGCGCCTGTTTTTACACAGAAAATATATAAAGCGAGCATTAGTGAGAATGCAGTCAGAGGAACAATTATAACGACAGTGAGCGCATCTGATTTGGATGAGGGCTCTAATGGCAAAGTAACATACGCTATTACAAACAGCCTCGATAATGTTCCTGAATTATTTGAAATTAATGAAACAAACGGTGAGGTGAGAGTGATCGGGACTGTAGATTACGAGAAAGCTCGACATTATCAAATTCACGTACAAGCAAACGACGACGGGGGGCTTACCGATTCTTGTAAAATTGATGTGGATGTGATTGATTTAAATGACAATAAACCCCTCATTAACATAATGTCTAAATTAAACAGCATATCAGAAGACTCAACATTTGGAACCGTTGTAACTGTTATAAACGCGCAAGATCAAGATGCGGGAGAAAATGGTAAAATAACTTGTTCTATTAATGAGAACCTTCCATTAACTTTAAAGTCGACTAATAATAATTTCTTCAGTTTAGTCACTGATGGTGATTTAGACCGCGAGAGAGAGTCTGAGTATAACATCAGTGTGACGTGTGCTGATGAGGGCGTGCCCTCTCTCTCCAGCAGCGTCACTCTCTCCTTACAGATATCAGATGTGAATGATAACGCGCCTGTCTTTGAGCAGAGCTCATATCAGGCCTCTGTTCAGGAAAACAACACACCTGGTCTTTCCATATTCACAGTCAGAGCCAGAGACGCAGATTTTAACCAGAACGCCCGTGTGTCCTACATACTGGAGGACTCGTCGGTTAACGGAGTGCCCGTCTCCTCGTTAGTGTCCGTTAGTGCTGATAGTGGAGTCATACATGCAGTGCGATCTTTCGATTACGAGCAGATCAAAGAGTTCCAGTTCCGCGTAAAAGCGCAGGACGGAGGCTCTCCTCCTCTCAGCAGCAACGCGAGCGTCAAAATCCTGATTCAGGACCAGAATGACAACGCGCCTCAGGTTCTGTATCCGGTCCAGTCAGGCGCTTCTGTGGTGGCTGAAATAGTGCCTCGTTCGGCAGATGTGGGTTATCTGGTGACTAAAGTGGTGGCTGTTGATGTGGACTCTGGGCAGAACGCCTGGCTCTCCTATAAACTGCACAAAGCCACAGACAGGGCGCTGTTTGAAGTGGGCGCACAGAATGGAGAAATCAGAACTGTCCGGCAAGTGACAGATAAAGATGCTGTCAAACAAAGACTCACTGTTGTAGTGGAGGACAACGGGCAGCCCTCTCGATCAGCTACAGTCAATGTTAACGTGGCGGTGGCGGACAGCTTCCCTGAGGTGCTCTCGGAGTTCACCGACTTTACGCACGACAAGGAATACAACGACAACCTGACTTTCTATCTCGTCTTGGCCTTGGCTGTAGTGTCGTTTCTCTTTATCGTGTCCATCATCGCCATACTGTCAGTCAAATGCTACAGGTGGAGACGCGAGCGGATGTTTTATAAGTCTGGAGCGAATCTTCCGGTTATTCCGTATTATCCGCCTCTTTACGCAGATGTAGGAGGCACAGGAACTTTACAGCACGTGTACAATTATGAGGTGTGCAGAACCACTGACTCCAGAAAGAGTGATGTGAAATACGGCAGACCTTGCAGTGAGAGCATCATTAGTCTGGACACCAGTGGAACACAGACACTCACGCATGCGCAAAGGGAGAGACTGAACTTTAATGATTGTGGGGATCAGGTGAGAAAATATTTAAAGGTACACTATAAAAAACTTTGAGTTATTTATGTAAACCAATGTTTGGGTTACGTATTTGTTGCTTTGTTGGCTAAGTTTAACCTTTATTAGGTTATTTATTAATAACCCAACCAGTTGGGTTAAATATTTGGTGGTTTGTTTGGTTATTTTTAACCTTTATTAGGTTATTTATACAGTAACTCAACCAGTTAGTTTACAATTTTGAATTTCAACAGTGAACTGTTGTAACTGACTCAGAGCAGCTGTATTAATATGCGAACTTAATGTTGTTTTTGCGTTATAAAATTTATTTAAGCTCTAACCCAATACTATTTTTTTTTATCAAATTACTTCTCCGTTTCGTTTTTTTTTTTTTTAATATCCGTTTCACCAGCACTCTTAACTATTGATGATACAAACGCACGCTTTATAGCCGATTTAGATTAAATGGATTAAACGCTTTCTCTACCTCCCGTGCTGTTTCTTTTTTTCTTGTTTTCTTTTTTTTTTTTTTTTTTTTTTGGAAATGATACACACATGTTGGAGATATTTATTTATTTACACAGCCATTATTATAAAATAGTAGTAATAGTAGCCTAAAAGTAAAAGTAATACCAGAATGGAAGAAAATAACATTTAATCAAAATAACCCAATGCAATAGGTTAAAATAACCCATATTTGTGAAGGTGCTATAATAACTTATAGTTGGGTTACATTTTGGGGTATTTATAAATTAATTAATTAATTAATTTATTTATTTATTTATTTACTTTGCGCTGTTGTAATACTATAGTAATACTATTAGTTTGAACAAGTAAAAAAACATGAGTGCATATTTCGTTACTCTAATTGGTTATTTTTGATTAAACAGTTTATTTTACAATTTCACTGATTTCTTTTTTTGATCTGAGTCTTCGCTGCACTTTTACTTCTTTGTAACTTGTGAAAAAATGAGTTGAATCGTTTTCTCTTGAATGTTTTATTTATTGTTATAGTTTGATAAACGGTATAGTGTTCTGTATTCTGTATTTAAGTTGATTAAGCTGTTTTCTCTGTACAGCCGTTCAGTAATGCGTCATCAGAGTACAGTGGCATCGCTTACATCGTGATCCTGGAGCACAGTTTAGTTTTGCTATGATAACAACATGTAAATTGCCATTGTAACATTGTTTCCTTGTATATCTTTCCTTTAATTTACCTTAAATTAGTTTTTGTTGTCAGCAGTACAGATTCGCTGACCATGGTCCTGAAATGGGTTACATGGTCATTTACCTCATGTTCGCTACATCTTCAAGCATGAGGCGATGTTTTTGCGTTTTTCAACAGCCTAATGACCTGTTCTCCCCTTTAAAATAAAACTAGAACCCGTTTTAGCAGTTATGACATTGTTTTTGCTTCGATTGGTGTATTTTTATGTAGGTATTTTGGTCTGATCAGATAAGGTCTGATTAAAACTGAGCAATCGTGGCATTCACTTTTATATATTTTTTTAAAATCCTCATCCACCAAACTCATACAGTCATTGTTTTATAGGCCTCTGTATTGCTGTTGCCGTATTTTGATTATGTATTTTTAGAGTTCATTACTTTACTTTCTTTACTTATGTCTGACATTGCGAGGTAAATATTTTAATTTTACATGGTATGTAGTTCTTCAGAATGAACTCATAGTGCCGCTGTTGGTTAATATGTCAGTGTAGAGAGCAGATCTGCTGCAGTTCCACCCCCATCATCTCCATATTATTAGAGAGAGACAGAAGCTGAGAGCACAGTGTGAGGAGGAGAGAGCAGACAAAACACGGAGATACTCTATTCATTAACATTCTCTTGGAAATATTTTTGTTGTTGCTAGTTCATGTCTCTTTGGATGTATACATGATTTCCTGAAGCTTTTTGGACTGATTTTGTTTTTTGCTTGAATCTTCGTTCTCTTGTCTCTGCAAAATGTCGGACAGAACAATGGCGCGGCAAGTACTGCTGTTTATTTGGTTTCTCTCTCTCAGCTCAGCTCTCGGGCAGGTCAGTTACTCCATTCCTGAGGAAATGGCCAAAGGCTCTTTAGTCGGGAACATAGCGCAGGATTTGGGTTTAGATTTAAAGAGGCTGAAATCGGGAAAAGCGCGGATTTATACAGGAGACAGCGCTGAATACATCGAGCTGAATAAAGAAAGAGGAGTCCTCCTTATCAAAGAGAGAATAGACCGAGAGGCGCTGTGCGGACAGACAACGCCTTGCGCGCTGCATTTTCAGATCACGTTAGAAAATCCCATGGAGTTTTATAGCATTACAGTTGAGATTTTAGATGTTAATGATAACGCTCCGGTTTTTGCAGATAAAGAGATTAAATTTGATATAAGCGAATCATCTTTGACAGGAGCTAAATTTGTTTTGGAAACAGCCGTGGATGATGATGTTGGCTTAAACGGCGTACAGAGTTATTTCTTACAGCCTGCGGATCATTTTATTTTAAAGACTCAAGATATGCCGGATGGTACCAAAAATGTTGAAATGATACTACAGAAGCCTTTAGATCGAGAAAAGCAGGAGCATATCTCGCTTGTACTGACATCAGTGGACGGAGGAGATCCACAGCTGTCTGGAACAATCCCGATTATAATCACAGTTGAGGACGCAAACGATAACGCTCCAATTTGTTTTATGTCTGTTTATAAGACCAGTGTTGCGGAAAATTCTCCGAAAGGTACAGTTTTAACAACTGTTAAAGCATCAGATGCTGACCAAGGACAAAACGGCAAAGTAGAGTATCATATTGCGAAGTCTACCGGTGGCACAATTAACCTCTTTGAAATCGACAGAAATGCCGGAGTGTTAAAGTTATCTGGCGATATCGACTACGAAAAAGTTAAACATTATCAAATTGACGTTCAAGCCAGAGACCCTGGTCGTCATTCTGACACTTGCAAAGTGATTGTTGATATAATCGATGTGAATGACAACAAACCAGTGATTAATATAATGTCCAAAACGAGCACTCTTTCGGAGGATTCAAAATCAGGCACTGTTGTGACTATGCTTAATGTGCAAGACTCAGATTCTGGTGAGAATGGAAAGGTACAATGCTCCATTAACGATAATATGCCTTTTAGCCTAAAATCCACTAATAATAATTTCTTCAGTTTAGTCACTGATGGTGATTTAGATCGCGAGAGAGAGTCTGAGTATGACATCAGTGTGACGTGTGCTGATGAGGGCGTGCCCTCTCTCTCCAGCAGCGTCACTCTCTCCTTACAGATATCAGATGTGAATGATAACGCGCCTGTCTTTGAGCAGAGCTCATATCAGGCCTCTGTTCAGGAAAACAACACACCTGGTCTTTCCATATTCACAGTCAGAGCCAGAGACGCAGATTTTAACCAGAACGCCCGTGTGTCCTACATACTGGAGGACTCGTCGGTTAACGGAGTGCCCGTCTCCTCGTTAGTGTCCGTTAGTGCTGATAGTGGAGTCATACATGCAGTGCGATCTTTCGATTACGAGCAGATCAAAGAGTTCCAGTTCCGCGTAAAAGCGCAGGACGGAGGCTCTCCTCCTCTCAGCAGCAACGCGAGCGTCAAAATCCTGATTCAGGACCAGAATGACAACGCGCCTCAGGTTCTGTATCCGGTCCAGTCAGGCGCTTCTGTGGTGGCTGAAATAGTGCCTCGTTCGGCAGATGTGGGTTATCTGGTGACTAAAGTGGTGGCTGTTGATGTGGACTCTGGACAGAACGCCTGGCTCTCCTATAAACTGCACAAAGCCACAGACAGGGCGCTGTTTGAAGTGGGCGCACAGAATGGAGAAATCAGAACTGTCCGGCAAGTGACAGATAAAGATGCTGTCAAACAAAGACTCACTGTTGTAGTGGAGGACAACGGGCAGCCCTCTCGATCAGCTACAGTCAATGTTAACGTGGCGGTGGCGGACAGCTTCCCTGAGGTGCTCTCGGAGTTCACCGACTTTACGCACGACAAGGAATACAACGACAACCTGACTTTCTATCTCGTCTTGGCCTTGGCTGTAGTGTCGTTTCTCTTTATCGTGTCCATCATCGCCATACTGTCAGTCAAATGCTACAGATGGAGACGCGAGCGGATGTTTTATAAGTCTGGAGCGAATCTTCCGGTTATTCCGTATTATCCGCCTCTTTACGCAGATGTAGGAGGCACAGGAACTTTACAGCACGTGTACAATTATGAGGTTTGCAGAACCACTGACTCCAGAAAGAGTGATGTGAAATACGGCAGAGCTTGCAGTGAGAGCATTATTAGTCTGGACACCAGTGGAACACAGACACTCACGCATGCTCAGAGACTGAACTTTGACGATTCTGATAAGGTAAGCTTTATTATAAACGCATACCGGTTCGATTTATTTATTTTTGTGCTCTATCATACAAAGAAGTTGCCAAAAACTCTATATAGACGTTTCTTTTTAGATATCATATTTGTCATATTTATAAAGATGCATGTTTATAATACTCTTTTTATATAATATTAATGATAATAGTAATTGCAATAGTTGTTATTATTATTCATATTATTCTTATTATTATTATTAATAATTATTCTTATTATTAGCATTATTATTATTATTATTATTATGAGTATTGTTATTATTATTATTATTATTATTATTATTATTATTATTATTATTATTATTATTATTATTATTATTATTATTATTAATATATGTAGTAGTAGTAGTAGCAGAGTTAGTAGTATTTCCAAAAGATCTGAACTATTAAGTGAGCAAACCGCGTGCTGAATCATTGCCTTTGCTTCCCTGTCCAAGGTGCTGAAGCTGTGTATTCAGCCTACGTACTAAAATCTTTTGCAGAAATTTCACTGGTGTGTTCAAGGCTATTTATAAATTATATGTTGAGCTTTAGGAGTGTATATTTTGTGATTGCTTTGTTTGTGATTGCTTTTAGGCAATTGTGCTTGATTGAATAAATTGCCTGGCAGTGGCAGGTCAATTTCATTTTCAAAAAAAGCTTGAAACTTCTGAATCAGTTTCGTTACAGATTTATTTATTTATTTATTTATTTATTTATTTATTTATTCATTTATTCATTTATTCATTTATTCATTTATTCATTTATTCATTTATTCATTTATTTATTTATTTAGCAAATGCATATTATTAGTTTAATTTAAAATGAAACCTAGGTGTTTTATTTGCATCAGTTTTACTTTCTCACTCTTTGCATATTGTACAGTGCTCATCATATATGAGTACACCTCATTTTGAAAATGAATATTTTAATCTTTTTCGTAGTGAATAAAGGTAATAAATAATGTTGCATTTGAACAAAACTGATTTATTAAACATATATATTTATTAAAATAATATTTTAGTCACAGAACATCTTTAGAAATTGAAAGATAATACATCTTTCATTCATGCAAAATATTGTAAAACAAAGAAAAACTACAACATTTCAACAAAATTCTCTCTCTCTCTCTCTCTCTCTCTCTCTCTCTCTCTCTCTATATATATATATATATATATATATATATATATATATATATATATATATATACACATATATATATATATATTTTTTTTTTTTCTTTGCTTGATTTTTGCTATTTTTGTAAACAAATATTTAATATTTTTCTATAACAATTAAATTTGCCCTACTAAATTTTTAACTATAATTGTAAGGTATTTAGTAAAATTTGCTCCAAAATTGGCTTCAGTACTGACTAATCTAATGTATATGCAAAAATAGTAATATTGTAAAGCATCTTATAGAAAATATTAATTTAAATGAGAGATTTGTGCGGGTGTTCTCATATATGTCGAGCACTGTATATAGCATTATTTAAGTATAAATATATTTGCAGTAACCCAAAATGGTCTCAAAGTGCCGCTGTTTGTCAGGGTGATGAGACTGAGAGCACGTAATTCCAGCAATACCTCCCCTCTCCCACAGTACATATTAAGAAGAAAGAGTCTGAGCCGTGTGCACAACCCACAGGGGCATAACACTGAGGACGTCGTGGCAGCAATGAACAGTCAGCTATGGATGCATGTTTAAGCTTTTACTCAGAGATTCCTCATTAGTATTGGACTTATTTTATTTTTGCACCTGAAGATATTTTGACTCTGATTTGGATTTACCGTGGCTTGTTTTTTAATTTTTATTTTTGGGTCGTGAGCACAGTGTCGGACAGAACAATGGCGCGGCAAGTACTGCTGTTTATTTGGTTTCTCTCTCTCAGCTCAGCTCTCGGGCAGGTCAGTTACTCCATTCCTGAGGAAATGGCCAAAGGCTCTTTAGTCGGGAACATAGCGCAGGATTTGGGTTTAGATTTAAAGAGGCTGAAATCGGGGAAAGCGCGGATTTATACAGGAGACAGCGCTGAATACATCGAGCTGAATAAAGAAAGAGGAGTCCTCCTTATCAAAGAGAGAATAGACCGAGAGGCGCTGTGCGGACAGACAACGCCTTGCGCGCTGCATCTGCAGATCATACTCGAAAACCCCATGGAGCTGTTTAGGGTAACAGTTGAAATCACAGACATAAATGATAAATCTCCTGTTTTTAAAAGAGATGAGAGACGATTTGAGATTAGTGAATCTGCTGTCGTAGGATCGAAATTCATGCTGGAGAAAGCGATAGACGCTGATATTGGCGCTAATGGTCTTCAGAGTTATTTCCTGCAGCCTACTGATCATTTTAATTTAAAGCTGCATGGTCAGAGTGATGGGAGTAAAAAGGTTGAAATGATTCTCCAGAAGCCTTTGGATCGAGAAAAGCAGGAAAACGTGTCTCTAATATTAACCGCGGTAGATGGCGGAGAGCCACCTAAATCAGGTACAGTTCAGATTCATATTACAGTGCTTGATGTGAATGATAATGCTCCAGTTTTTACCAAGCCTATATACAGGGCGATTATTACAGAGAATTCGCCGAGCGGCACGCCGCTCATTACTGTTAGCGCGTCTGATTCAGATAAAGGGGCACATGGAGAGGTCAGTTATTTAATTGCAAACAGTGATGGCGTGTCAGATGTATTTCATATCAATAACAATGGACTGGTCACGTTAGTCGGTAAGGTTGATTTTGAATCATTTAAGCACTACCAAATTGACATTGAAGCAGTAGACAATGGTGGATTGTCTGATTCTAGTAAAATAATGGTCGACGTGATTGATGTAAATGATAACGCACCTGTCATTACGGTAATGTCCAAATCTAATGCGTTACCGGAGAACTCGCCACACAGTACTGTGATTGCAATCATCAGTGTGAATGACCCTGATTCTGACAGCAACGGACAGGTGCAGTGTCGTGTAAGCGAAGACATCCCTTTTACAATAAAATCTACGTCTAATGGATTTTACAGTATTGTCACTGATGGTGATTTAGATCGCGAGAGAGAGTCTGAGTATGACATCAGTGTGACGTGTGCTGATGAGGGCGTGCCCTCTCTCTCCAGCAGCGTCACTCTCTCCTTACAGATATCAGATGTGAATGATAACGCGCCTGTCTTTGAGCAGAGCTCATATCAGGCCTCTGTTCAGGAAAACAACACACCTGGTCTTTCCATATTCACAGTCAGAGCCAGAGACGCAGATTTTAACCAGAACGCCCGTGTGTCCTACATACTGGAGGACTCGTCGGTTAACGGAGTGCCCGTCTCCTCGTTAGTGTCCGTTAGTGCTGATAGTGGAGTCATACATGCAGTGCGATCTTTCGATTACGAGCAGATCAAAGAGTTTCAGTTCCGCGTAAAAGCGCAGGACGGAGGCTCTCCTCCTCTCAGCAGCAACGCGAGCGTCAAAATCCTGATTCAGGACCAGAATGACAACGCGCCTCAGGTTCTGTATCCGGTCCAGTCAGGCGCTTCTGTGGTGGCTGAAATAGTGCCTCGTTCGGCAGATGTGGGTTATCTGGTGACTAAAGTGGTGGCTGTTGATGTGGACTCTGGACAGAACGCCTGGCTCTCCTATAAACTGCACAAAGCCACAGACAGGGCGCTGTTTGAAGTGGGCGCACAGAATGGAGAAATCAGAACTGTCCGGCAAGTGACAGATAAAGATGCTGTCAAACAAAGACTCACTGTTGTAGTGGAGGACAACGGGCAGCCCTCTCGATCAGCTACAGTCAATGTTAACGTGGCGGTGGCGGACAGCTTCCCTGAGGTGCTCTCGGAGTTCACCGACTTTACGCACGACAAGGAATACAACGACAACCTGACTTTCTATCTCGTCTTGGCCTTGGCTGTAGTGTCGTTTCTCTTTATCGTGTCCATCATCGCCATACTGTCAGTCAAATGCTACAGATGGAGACGCGAGCGGATGTTTTATAAGTCTGGAGCGAATCTTCCGGTTATTCCGTATTATCCGCCTCTTTACGCAGATGTAGGAGGCACAGGAACTTTACAGCACGTGTACAATTATGAGGTTTGCAGAACCACTGACTCCAGAAAGAGTGATGTGAAATACGGCAGAGCTTGCAGTGAGAGCATCATTAGTCTGGACACCAGTGGGACACAGACACTCACGCATGCGCAAAGGGAAAGGCTGAACTTTGATGATTGTGGGGATCAGGTGAGAATTGTTTTATATAAGTAGCATATGATGTCGTATATTTCTTCGTAAGTTTGAACCATTTTCTCAAATGGTTCGTCCTTGCTATCTAAAAAACTTAATATTTAATATAGGATTTATCGTTGTATATTTTTTACATTTTTGTGTTTGTTTGTTTGGTGTTTTTTTTTTTTTTTTGTCTCTTCATGGTTTATGTAAACAAGCGCTGTAGAATGGCTTGAAAAGCATATATTGGTGCTATCATTTAAAGAGGAAGGGATTCAAACGAAATATCTATGACAATAGTTTATTGTTCGGTAAATGGTTTTGAATTACTTTTTGTGCTTTCCATTTTAGTTTTTGCCATATCTGAGTGTTTTTAAATATTTTTCTCTCTCTGAACTTTTATTTATGCATATTATGTATAATAATCTTATTATTGTTTATTTATAATAATAATAATAATAATAATAATAATAATATTAATAATAATAATATACATATTAATAATAATAACAATTTAGTTATTATTACTAATCTGATGTTTTATTTATAATTACTTTTCTTTATATGATATTTTATTTATTGCACACTGATTTTAAATAATATTAATAAAATAATAATTAAAAAACGTTAATTATTATTATTATTATTATTTATTTATTTATTTATTTTTTGCTGGGAATATAACAATATGTGCTCCAGCATAAATTTTGAATATATTTTTCACGTTTTTAAAATCAAAAGCTCACCTTTTTGCTATTTAATGCGATTTTTTTTATTAAATACATTTTATTTAAAACCATAGTCATAAGAGGTTTTTATTGTTTGTCTGGGTATGAGCACGTTCATTAAACATGTTTTCTATATTCTGGAGTACAGGTTTAACACTTTTCTTGCATAATTTAAATTACGTTGAAAGTGAGTTTACTGTATACCTGTTTTGCTGGCAGTATGTTTTTTTTATAATCTATTGCTTGTTAGTATTTATTGTAGCTCTTGTAGTATTTCTCTGATGCACCAAGTGCCGCTGTTGGTCAGTCTGTTCAAGCTTTAAACTGTATTTTAGACCCTCCTTTTCTTTCTGACATCACATTCTGCAGAATATCTCTTCATTTCAGACGGTCTCTGCTCTGAAGCGTGGTAACATTCGTCGCTCTTTGTTATCGGAAGAACTTTGCTTTTTCCACGCTTTTAATTATCTTCTTCTTCATCATATATTCTTCTTCAGTGGAACAGAAGATCTGGATAATGTTGTTTCTTTGTTGTTTTTCCGCGCACAGAGGCGCGTCTTCGTCGCGGATTTCATCATGGCTAATGCAGCCTCTCTTGCTCTGCGTCTTTGTCATGGCCGTTGCGCGCGCGCAGGTCCGTTATTCTATCCCAGAGGAGATGACAAAGGGCTCGCTGGTGGGAAATATCGTTCAGGATCTCGGTTTGGATGTTAAGAGGCTGAAATCTGGTCGAGCGCGGATCTTTACAGAGGACAGTCGTGAGTACATCGCTCTGAATGTGGATAAAGGGACTCTGGTAGTGAAAGAGAGGATAGATAGAGAGGAGCTGTGCGCCCAAGTGTCTCCCTGCTCCTTACATTTTCAGATCATCCTAGAAAACCCCATGGAGCTGCACAGAATTGATGTAGAAATATTAGATATTAATGATCATGCTCCTGTTTTTGACAGAAAAGAAATTGATTTTCAGATTAGTGAATTAGCACTTCCCGGAGCTCGCTTTTCATTAGACAGCGCCCAAGATCCGGACACAGGTACGAACGCGCTTAAGTCATATACATTAAATCCAAAAGATCATTTTGATTTGAAGGTTATGTCACGAAATGATGGCTCAAAATACGTCGAAATGGTTCTTCAAGCGCCGTTAGACAGAGAGACTCAACATGAGCACAAGTTAACCCTTACAGCCTTTGATGGCGGCAATCCGCAGAGAACTGGCACTGTTAGGATATGTGTTACGGTCATAGACGCAAACGACAACGCGCCTGTATTTAGTCTGCCTGTTTACCGTGTTTCATTGTTTGAGAATGCACATAATGGTGCTGTTGTGGTCAAGGTAAGCGCGACTGATAATGACCAAGGCGCAAACGGAGAGATAACATATTCTTTTTCACGCAGTTCTGGAAAAAATCTAGATTTATTCCATATTGGCCCAGATACAGGTGAAATTACTGTAAAAGGACATTTGGATTATGAGAGAGCTAAACAATTTGAGTTAAACATAGATGCTACAGATAAGGGTGGTTTAACTGACTCCAGTAAAGTTATAATCGACATTACAGATGTAAACGACAACCCCCCTGTGATAAGCCTGATTTCATTTTCTAATCCAATACCAGAGGACGCAGCGCCAGAAACTGTAATAGCGATGCTGAATGTCAAAGATTTAGATTCAGGGAAAAATGGGCAGGTTAAATGTTACATTTCTGCAGACATGCCGTTCAAGGTGAAGTCATCTGCCCAGAATTTTTACAGTTTGATCACTGATCAGCTTTTAGATCGTGAAAAAATATCTGAATACAATATCACAGTAACAGCTACTGATGAGGGCTCTCCATCCTTCTCCACTAATAAAACACTGACTCTGAAAATCTCCGATGTGAATGACAACGCCCCTGTGTTTGAGCGTCAGTCATACACCGCATTTATCATGGAGAATAATTCTCCAGGAGTCTCTGTTTTATCTGTTAAAGCGCACGACAGAGACTCTGGCAATAACGCGCGTATCTCCTATTTTCTAGAGGATGTTGTTGTGAATGGCGTCTCTGCCTCGACCTTTATTTCAGTCAATGCAGAGAGCGGAGAGATTCTTGCTGCTCGCTCTTTTGATTACGAGCAAACAAAAGATTTTAGCATCCGCGTAAAAGCGCAGGACGGAGGCTCTCCTCCTCTCAGCAGCAACGTGAGCGTCAAAATCCTGATTCAGGACCAGAATGACAACGCGCCTCAGGTTCTGTATCCGGTCCAGTCGGGCGCTTCCGTGGTGGCTGAAATAGTGCCTCGTTCGGCAGATGTGGGTTATCTGGTGACTAAAGTGGTGGCTGTTGATGTGGACTCTGGACAGAACGCCTGGCTCTCCTATAAACTGCACAAAGCCACAGACAGGGCGCTGTTTGAAGTGGGCGCACAGAATGGAGAAATCAGAACTGTCCGGCAAGTGACAGATAAAGATGCTGTCAAACAAAGACTCACTGTTGTAGTGGAGGACAACGGGCAGCCCTCTCGATCAGCTACAGTCAATGTTAACGTGGCGGTGGCGGACAGCTTCCCTGAGGTGCTCTCGGAGTTCACCGACTTTACGCACGACAAGGAATACAACGACAACCTGACTTTCTATCTCGTCTTGGCCTTGGCTGTAGTGTCGTTTCTCTTTATCGTGTCCATCATCGCCATACTGTCAGTCAAATGCTACAGATGGAGACGCGAGCGGATGTTTTATAAGTCTGGAGCGAATCTCCCGGTTATTCCGTATTATCCGCCTCTTTACGCAGATGTAGGAGGCACAGGAACTTTACAGCACGTGTACAATTATGAGGTTTGCAGAACCACTGACTCCAGAAAGAGTGGTGTGAAATACGGCAGAGCTTGCAGTGAGAGCATCATTAGTCTGGACACCAGTGGAACACAGACACTCACGCATGCGCAAAGGGAAAACCTGAATAATGATTTTGATCAGGTGAGATTGAGTGATTAATTTTAAACATGGCTTTTTAGTGTCTAATTTATCATCATGATTTATCTCAGTTTTTCTCAGATTAAGCACAGTATTTTTGTCTTTGTGTTCGTGTTTATATATATATATATATATATATATATATATATATATATATATATATATATATATATATATATATATATATATATGTGTGTGTATAAACAAACATACACATATAAGTTTAGACTTTTTTTCTGCCCTAAGCTAAGTTGTACTCAATAAGGATGCTTATATTTTGATAAAGTTTGCGCGCTTTGGTCACAGTGAAGCTTTAAATGCATTAAGAGATGTTTTACATTTTGCAGTTTTACTCGTATCTGTGATCATATTTAAAGGTGTTCTGTTGGAAATATTTTTATTTTTGTCTCATAATTATGCGTTACCACAAAATATTTGTATTTTGGCATTTAACCTCATTCTTATTTTGCGTTTGGGTATTTTCCAGCATGTTTACATGCAATATTTCTCTGATGCACTAAGTGCCGCTGTTGGTCAGTGTGTTCAGGCTTTAAACACTTATTTTAGATCCTCCTCCACTTTCTGACATCACATTCTGCAGAAAAATCATTCTCATTCAGACGCTTTCTCTTTTACACTGAAGTATCGAGACATTCGCTGTCCTGTATTTTCGGGTGGAGTTTGCTGTTTCTCCACCTTTCTGTATCATCTATTCTTCATCATTTTAAGTGGAACAGAAGATCTGGATTATGTCGTTTCTTTGTTGTTTTTCCGCGCACAGAGGCGCGTCTTCGTCGCGGATTTCATCATGGCTAATGCAGCCTCTCGTGCTCTGCGTCTTTGTCATGGCCGTTGCGCGCGCGCAGGTCCGTTATTCTATCCCAGAGGAGATGACAAAGGGCTCGCTGGTGGGAAATATCGTTCAGGATCTCGGTTTGGATGTTAGGAGGCTGAAATCTGGTCGAGCGCGGATCTTTACGGAGGACAGTCGTGAGTACATCGCTCTGAATGTGGATAAAGGGACTCTGGTAGTGAAAGAGAGGATAGATAGAGAGGAGCTGTGCGCCCAAGTGTCTCCCTGCTCCTTACATTTTCAGATCATCCTAGAAAACCCCATGGAGCTGCACAGAATTGATGTAGAAATATTAGATATTAATGATCATGCTCCTGTTTTTGACAGAAAAGAAATTGATTTTCAGATTAGTGAATTAGCACTTCCCGGAGCTCGCTTTTCATTAGACAGCGCCCAAGATCCGGACACAGGTACGAACGCGCTTAAGTCATATACATTAAATCCAAAAGATCATTTTGATTTGAAGGTTATGTCACGAAATGATGGCTCAAAATACGTCGAAATGGTTCTTCAAGCGCCGTTAGACAGAGAGACTCAACATGAGCACAAGTTAACCCTTACAGCCTTTGATGGCGGCAATCCGCAGAGAACTGGCACTGTTAGGATATGTGTTACGGTCATAGACGCAAACGACAACGCGCCTGTATTTAGTCTGCCTGTTTACCGTGTTTCATTGTTTGAGAATGCACATAATGGTGCTGTTGTGGTCAAGGTAAGCGCGACTGATAATGACCAAGGCGCAAACGGAGAGATAACATATTCTTTTTCACGCAGTTCTGGAAAAAATCTAGATTTATTCCATATTGGCCCAGATACAGGTGAAATTACTGTAAAAGGACATTTGGATTATGAGAGAGCTAAACAATTTGAGTTAAACATAGATGCTACAGATAAGGGTGGTTTAACTGACTCCAGTAAAGTTATAATCGACATTACAGATGTAAACGACAACCCCCCTGTGATAAGCCTGATTTCATTTTCTAATCCAATACCAGAGGACGCAGCGCCAGAAACTGTAATAGCGATGCTGAATGTCAAAGATTTAGATTCAGGGAAAAATGGGCAGGTTAAATGTTACATTTCTGCAGACATGCCGTTCAAGGTGAAGTCATCTGCCCAGAATTTTTACAGTTTGATCACTGATCAGCTTTTAGATCGTGAAAAAATATCTGAATACAATATCACAGTAACAGCTACTGATGAGGGCTCTCCATCCTTCTCCACTAATAAAACACTGACTCTGAAAATCTCCGATGTGAATGACAACGCCCCTGTGTTTGAGCGTCAGTCATACACCGCATTTATCATGGAGAATAATTCTCCAGGAGTCTCTGTTTTATCTGTTAAAGCGCACGACAGAGACTCTGGCAATAACGCGCGTATCTCCTATTTTCTAGAGGATGTTGTTGTGAATGGCGTCTCTGCCTCGACCTTTATTTCAGTCAATGCAGAGAGCGGAGAGATTCTTGCTGCTCGCTCTTTTGATTACGAGCAAACAAAAGATTTTAGCATCCGCGTAAAAGCGCAGGACGGAGGCTCTCCTCCTCTCAGCAGCAACGTGAGCGTCAAAATCCTGATTCAGGACCAGAATGACAACGCGCCTCAGGTTCTGTATCCGGTCCAGTCGGGCGCTTCCGTGGTGGCTGAAATAGTGCCTCGTTCGGCAGATGTGGGTTATCTGGTGACTAAAGTGGTGGCTGTTGATGTGGACTCTGGACAGAACGCCTGGCTCTCCTATAAACTGCACAAAGCCACAGACAGGGCGCTGTTTGAAGTGGGCGCACAGAATGGAGAAATCAGAACTGTCCGGCAAGTGACAGATAAAGATGCTGTCAAACAAAGACTCACTGTTGTAGTGGAGGACAACGGGCAGCCCTCTCGATCAGCTACAGTCAATGTTAACGTGGCGGTGGCGGACAGCTTCCCTGAGGTGCTCTCGGAGTTCACCGACTTTACGCACGACAAGGAATACAACGACAACCTGACTTTCTATCTCGTCTTGGCCTTGGCTGTAGTGTCGTTTCTCTTTATCGTGTCCATCATCGCCATACTGTCAGTCAAATGCTACAGATGGAGACGCGAGCGGATGTTTTATAAGTCTGGAGCGAATCTCCCGGTTATTCCGTGTTATCCGCCTCTTTACGCAGATGTAGGAGGCACAGGAACTTTACAGCACGTGTACAATTATGAGGTTTGCAGAACCACTGACTCCAGAAAGAGTGGTGTGAAATACGGCAGAGCTTGCAGTGAGAGCATCATTAGTCTGGACACCAGTGGAACACAGACACTCACGCATGCGCAAAGGGAAAACCTGAATAATGATTTTGATCAGGTGAGATTGAGTGATTAATTTTAAACATGGCTTTTTAGTGTCTAATTTATCATCATGATTTATCTCAGTTTTTCTCAGATTAAGCACAGTATTTTTGTCTTTGTGTTCGTGTTTATATATATATATATATATATATATATATATATATATATATATATATATATATATATATATATATATGTGTGTGTATAAACAAACATACACATATAAGTTTAGACTTTTTTTCTGCCCTAAGCTAAGTTGTACTCAATAAGGATGCTTATATTTTGATAAAGTTTGCGCGCTTTGGTCACAGTGAAGCTTTAAATGCATTAAGAGATGTTTTACATTTTGCAGTTTTACTCGTATCTGTGATCATATTTAAAGGTGTTCTGTTGGAAATATTTTTATTTTTGTCTCATAATTATGCGTTACCACAAAATATTTGTATTTTGGCATTTAACCTCATTCTTATTTTGCGTTTGGGTATTTTCCAGCATGTTTACATGCAATATTTCTCTGATGCACTAAGTGCCGCTGTTGGTCAGTGTGTTCAGGCTTTAAACACTTATTTTAGATCCTCCTCCACTTTCTGACATCACATTCTGCAGAAAAAATCATTCTCATTCAGACGCTTTCTCTTTTACACTGAAGTATCGAGACATTCGCTGTCCTGTATTTTCGGGTGGAGTTTGCTGTTTCTCCACCTTTCTGTATCATCTATTCTTCATCATTTTAAGTGGAACAGAAGATCTGGATTATGTCGTTTCTTTGTTGTTTTTCCGCGCACAGAGGCGCGTCTTCGTCGCGGATTTCATCATGGCTAATGCAGCCTCTCGTGCTCTGCGTCTTTGTCATGGCCGTTGCGCGCGCGCAGGTCCGTTATTCTATCCCAGAGGAGATGACAAAGGGCTCGCTGGTGGGAAATATCGTTCAGGATCTCGGTTTGGATGTTAGGAGGCTGAAATCTGGTCGAGCGCGGATCTTTACGGAGGACAGTCGTGAGTACATCGCTCTGAATGTGGATAAAGGGACTCTGGTAGTGAAAGAGAGGATAGATAGAGAGGAGCTGTGCGCCCAAGTGTCTCCCTGCTCCTTACATTTTCAGATCATCCTAGAAAACCCCATGGAGCTGCACAGAATTGATGTGGAAATATTAGATATTAATGATCATGCTCCTGTTTTTAAGAAAAAAGAGATAACATTTCAAATGAGTGAGTCTGCTTTGTCTGGTGCTCGATATTCAATTGATAGTGCTAATGATCCAGATGTAGGTCTAAATACCCTTCAGACATATAAATTAATTCCATCAGACCATTTCATAGTAAAAATACCTGCTCATCTCGATGATACTAAATATGTGGAGATAATTTTGCAAAAACCTTTGGACAGAGAGTCTATGGAGGAACATAAACTAATTTTAACTGCGTTTGATGGCGGTAACCCTCAAAAAACGGGCACTGTCAAGATAAACGTCATTGTTTTAGATGCAAATGACAATGCACCGGCTTTCAGTCAATCTGTCTATAAAGCTTCTATTCCGGAGAATTTTTCTAAAGGATCATCTGTATTAAAGGTTAGTGCAGCAGACGGAGACACTGGATCTAATGGAGAAGTTACGTATTCTTTATCTCAAAGCAGTGAAAGCTTTTCTGGCCTTTTTAACATTGACTCCAACACTGGTGATATTACAGTTAATGGTTATTTAGATTACGAGAAATCTAAAAAATATGAACTATACGTTGAAGCAACAGACAAAGGAGGGTTACGGGACACAAGCAAAGTGCAGATTGAAATTACTGATATAAACGATAATCCTCCTATAATAAGCGTAATTTCATTTTCAAGCCCCGTGCCGGAGAATTCAGCTCCAGAGACTGCAGTAGCAATGTTTAATGTCAAAGATTTAGATTCGGGGAAAAACGGAATGGTTAAGTGCTCCATTCCTCCTAATTTACCCTTTAAAATAAAGTCATCTACTCCAAATTTTTACAGTTTAGTCACTGATGATATGTTAGATCGGGAGATGCTCTCCAAATATAATATCACAGTAACAGCTACTGATGAGGGCTCTCCATCCTTCTCCACTAATAAAACACTGACTCTGAAAATCTCCGATGTGAATGACAACGCCCCTGTGTTTGAGCGTCAATCATACACCGCATTTATCATGGAGAATAATTCTCCAGGAGTCTCTGTTTTATCTGTTAAAGCGCACGATAGAGACTCTGGCAATAACGCGCGTATCTCCTATTTTCTAGAGGATGTTGTTGTGAATGGCGTCTCTGCCTCGACCTTTATTTCAGTCAATGCAGAGAGCGGAGAGATTCTTGCTGCTCGCTCTTTTGATTACGAGCAAACAAAAGATTTTAGCATCCGCGTAAAAGCGCAGGACGGAGGCTCTCCTCCTCTCAGCAGCAACGTGAGCGTCAAAATCCTGATTCAGGACCAGAATGACAACGCGCCTCAGGTTCTGTATCCGGTCCAGTCAGGCGCTTCTGTGGTGGCTGAAATAGTGCCTCGTTCGGCAGATGTGGGTTATCTGGTGACTAAAGTGGTGGCTGTTGATGTGGACTCTGGACAGAACGCCTGGCTCTCCTATAAACTGCACAAAGCCACAGACAGGGCGCTGTTTGAAGTGGGCGCACAGAATGGAGAAATCAGAACTGTCCGGCAAGTGACAGATAAAGATGCTGTCAAACAAAGACTCACTGTTGTAGTGGAGGACAACGGGCAGCCCTCTCGATCAGCTACAGTCAATGTTAACGTGGCGGTGGCGGACAGCTTCCCTGAGGTGCTCTCGGAGTTCACCGACTTTACGCACGACAAGGAATACAACGACAACCTGACTTTCTATCTCGTCTTGGCCTTGGCTGTAGTGTCGTTTCTCTTTATCGTGTCCATCATCGCCATACTGTCAGTCAAATGCTACAGATGGAGACGCGAGCGGATGTTTTATAAGTCTGGAGCGAATCTTCCGGTTATTCCGTATTATCCGCCTCTTTACGCAGATGTAGGAGGCACAGGAACTTTACAGCACGTGTACAATTATGAGGTTTGCAGAACCACTGACTCCAGAAAGAGTGATGTGAAATACGGCAGACCTTGCAGTGAGAGCATCATTAGTCTGGACACCAGTGGAACACAGACACTCACGCATGCGCAAAGGGCAAACCTGAATAATGATTTTGATCAGGTGAGATTGAGTGATTAATTATAAACATGGCTTTCTAGTGTTTATTTTATCATCATGCTTTATCTCAGTTTTTCTCAGATTAAGCACAGCATTTTTGTCTTTGTGTTCGTGTTTATATATATATATATATATATATATATATATATATATATATATATATATATATATATATATATATATATATATATATATATATATATATATATATATATATATATATATATATATATACATATATATATATATATATATATATATATATATACATATATATATATATATATATATATATATATATATATATATATATATATATATATATATATAAACATACACATATAAGTTTACACTTTTTTCTGCCCTAAGCTAAGTTGTACTCAATAAGGATGCTTATATTTTAATAAAGTTTGCGCGCTTTGGTTACAGTAAAGCATTAAATGCATTAAGAGCTGTTTTATATTTTCTGCTTTACATTTTGCAGTTTTACTCGAATCTGTGATTATATTTAAAGGTGTTCTGTTGGAAATATTTATATTTTTGTCTCTTAATATTGTGTTACCACAAATTATTTGTATTTTGGCATTTAACCGCATTCCTATTTTGCGTTTTGGTATTTTCCAGTATGTTTACATGCAATAATTCTCTGATGCACTAAGTGCCGCTGTTGGTCAGTGTGTTCAGGCTTTAAATATTTATTTTAGATCCTCCTCCACTTTCTGACATCACATTCTGCAGAAAAATCATTCTCATTCAGACGCTTTTTCTTTAACACTGAAGTGTCGAGACATTCGCTCTCCTGTATTTTCGGGTGGAGTTTGCTGTTTCTCCACCTTTCTGTATCATCTATTCTTCATCATCTTAAGTACAACAGAAGATCTGGATTATGTCGTTTCTTTGTTGTTTTTCCGCGCACAGAGGCGCGTCTTCGTCGCGGATTTCATCATGGCTAATGCAGCCTCTCGTGCTCTGCGTCTTTGTCATGGCCGTTGCGCGCGCGCAGGTCCGTTATTCTATCCCAGAGGAGATGACAAAGGGCTCGCTGGTGGGAAATATCGTTCAGGATCTCGGTTTGGATGTTAAGAGGCTGAAATCTGGTCGAGCGCGGATCTTTACGGAGGACAGTCGTGAGTACATCGCTCTGAATGTGGATAAAGGGACTCTGGTAGTGAAAGAGAGGATAGATAGAGAGGAGCTGTGCGCCCAAGTGTCTCCCTGCTCCTTACATTTTCAGATCATCTTAGAAAACCCCATGGAGCTGCATAGAATTGATGTGGAAATATTAGACATTAATGATCATGCTCCTGTTTTTACAAACAAAGAGATTACTTTTCAGATTAGTGAATCTGCGTTGGCTGGTGCTCGATATTCAATTGATAGCGCTATTGATACAGATGAGGGTGTAAATTCGCTTCAGATGTATAAATTAAATCCAAACGAAAATTTTGCGCTCAAAACCTTAACTCACGCGGATGGCACTAAATATATCGAAATGGTCTTGCAAACACAATTAGACAGAGAAAAGCAGGAGGAGTATAATCTGATTTTAACTGCATTTGATGGTGGTACTCCACAGAAAACAGGTACATTGAAAATTAACATCATTGTCTTGGATGCAAACGACAACGCGCCTGTTTTTAGTCAGTCTGTGTATACAGCCCTTGTCGCTGAAAATG
The DNA here is from genome assembly GCF_052040795.2 of Danio rerio. Classification (NCBI taxonomy): domain Eukaryota; kingdom Metazoa; phylum Chordata; class Actinopteri; order Cypriniformes; family Danionidae; genus Danio; species Danio rerio. Next base: position 2,491,879 of record NC_141034.1, on the reverse strand, counting down.
CACCAAAAGGATCTCTAGTCTTGAAGGTTACTGCAACTGACGCAGATCAAGGAACAAATAAAGACGTGTACTATTCATTCTCCCAGAGTAGTAAACTCAGCTCAGATACATTTAATGTCGATCCTTCAAGCGGTGAAATAACACTTACTGGCTCTTTAGACTTTGAAAAATTGAAGAAGTTTGAGCTTAATGTTGTTGCAACAGACAGTGGTGGCTTAACAGATACTGCTAAAGTGATGGTGGAAATTACTGACGTTAATGATAATGCCCCTGTAATTAATGTAATATCGTTTTCAAACCCTTTGCCAGAAAACTCAGACCCAGAAACTGTGATAGCGATGCTGAATGTCAAAGATTTAGATTCGGGGAAAAATGCACAGGTCAGATGTTCAATTAATCCTAGTTTACCATTCCGAATCAGGCAATCATCCTCAAATTTCTACAGTATGATCACAGATCAGCTTTTAGACCGTGAAAAAATATCTGAATATAATATCACAGTAACAGCTACTGATGAGGGCTCTCCATCCTTCTCCACTAATAAAACACTGACTCTGAAAATCTCCGATGTGAATGACAACGCCCCTGTGTTTGAGCGTCAGTCATACACCGCATTTATCATGGAGAATAATTCTCCAGGAGTCTCTGTTTTATCTGTTAAAGCGCACGACAGAGACTCTGGCAATAACGCGCGTATCTCCTATTTTCTAGAGGATGTTGTTGTGAATGGCGTCTCTGCCTCGACCTTTATTTCAGTCCATGCAGAGAGCGGAGAGATTCTTGCTGCTCGCTCTTTTGATTACGAGCAAACAAAAGATTTTAGCATCCGCGTAAAAGCGCAGGACGGAGGCTCTCCTCCTCTCAGCAGCAACGTGAGCGTTAAAATCCTGATTCAGGACCAGAATGACAACGCGCCTCAGGTTCTGTATCCGGTCCAGTCAGGCGCTTCTGTGGTGGCTGAAATAGTGCCTCGTTCGGCAGATGTGGGTTATCTGGTGACTAAAGTGGTGGCTGTTGATGTGGACTCTGGACAGAACGCCTGGCTCTCCTATAAACTGCACAAAGCCACAGACAGGGCGCTGTTTGAAGTGGGCGCACAGAATGGAGAAATCAGAACTGTCCGGCAAGTGACAGATAAAGATGCTGTCAAACAAAGACTCACTGTTGTAGTGGAGGACAACGGGCAGCCCTCTCGATCAGCTACAGTCAATGTTAACGTGGCGGTGGCGGACAGCTTCCCTGAGGTGCTCTCGGAGTTCACCGACTTTACGCACGGCAAGGAATACAACGACAACCTGACTTTCTATCTCGTCTTGGCCTTGGCTGTAGTGTCGTTTCTCTTTATCGTGTCCATCATCGCCATACTGTCAGTCAAATGCTACAGATGGAGACGCGAGCGGATGTTTTATAAGTCTGGAGCGAATCTTCCGGTTATTCCGTATTATCCGCCTCTTTACGCAGATGTAGGAGGCACAGGAACTTTACAGCACGTGTACAATTATGAGGTTTGCAGAACCACTGACTCCAGAAAGAGTGATGTGAAATACGGCAGACCTTGCAGTGAGAGCATCATTAGTCTGGACACCAGTGGAACACAGACACTCACGCATGCGCAAAGGGAGAGACTGAACTTTGATGATTGTGGGGATCAGGTGAGAATGGATTTATATAACTAATATGCCACAATATAAATAATTTTGCTTTCCCTAAATATGTTCTTTGCGATCTATGAAAACAATTATTTAATAAATGTTCAGTTTAATTTTTTAAGGCTTATTTAATATTTGTTTTTATCAGCTTAACTTCCCCAGTTTTAGCAAATGAGCACGATAACAGCTGTAAAAACAGCATTTAAAGGCACATCTGGTTTGCCAGCATTAAACATGACAGGAAACAAATAGTTCTGAAATTGACTTTTTGTTTTCCAATTTGTTAGTTATTAATTTTTTCTAACTTCCTTGGTTTTATTAATGCACTCTATGTAATTATTATTACTAATATTATTATATTGTTGTTATTATTATATTATTATATTATTATTATCATTATATTATCATATTATTATTATTATTATTATTATTATTATTAGTTAATTCATTTTTGTGTGTGTGTGTGTTAAAAGTTTGTGTACCAGTATAAATTGTTTGACTTCATTTTTTTTCAAGCTTTTCATATCATAATCATAACCTTTTGCTATATTGTATAAAACATTAGATGCAAATTTATTTAAGATAAACAGTCATGTAGAAGTTATTATTTTCTATGTTGCATGTTTGACCATATGTATGGGACATATGCATTAGGGCATATTTTAGATTATCTGGTTTGATTGTTTGACCCTTTTGCTTCCAGAAATTATATTTCGTTGAGAGTATGCTCTGTATACCTTTTGGTCGCAATTCAATTAAAATATATACATTATTTTATATCCTCTTGCTCGTAAACATTTTTTTCCTCTTGTAATAACTCTCTGATGCACCAAGTGCCGCTGTTGGTCAGTGTGTTCAAGCTTTAAACTGTATTTTAGACCCTCCTTTTCTTTCTGACATCACATTCTGCAGAATATCTCTTCATTTCAGACGGTCTCTCCTCTGAAACAGCGACATTTGCTGCTCCTTGTTATCGGACGAACTTTGTTTTTGTCCACACTTTTAGTTAACTAATTCTTCATATTTTCGTCTTAAGTGGAACAGAAGATCTGGATAATGTGGTTTCTTTGTTGTTTTTCCGCGAAAAGAGGCGCGTCCTCGTCGCGGATTTCATCATGGCTAATGCAGCCTCTCCTGCTCTGCGTCTTTGTCATGGCCGTTGCGCGCGCGCAGGTCCGTTATTCTATCCCAGAGGAGATGACAAAGGGCTCGCTGGTGGGAAATATCGTTCAGGATCTCGGTTTGGATGTTAAGAGGCTGAAATCTGGTCGAGCGCGGATCTTTACGGAGGACAGTCGTGAGTACATCGCTCTGAATGTGGATAAAGGGACTCTGGTAGTGAAAGAGAGGATAGATAGAGAGGAGCTGTGCGCCCAAGTGTCTCCCTGCTCCTTACATTTTCAGATCATCCTGGAAAACCCCATGGAGCTGCATAGAATTGATGTAGAAATATTAGATATTAATGATCATGCTCCTGTCTTTGTTAGAAAGGAAATACACTTTCAAATTAGTGAGCTTGCTATTCCTGGAGCTAAATTTTCTTTAGATAAAGCACAAGATTCGGACGTAGGTTTAAATACCCTCCAGAAATACACACTCAATCCGACTGATTATTTTTCTCTTAAAGAACAGACGGGAAATGATGGCTCGAAATACGTTGAAATGATTCTGCAAACGCCATTAGATAGGGAACATCAGGAAGAGCACAAATTAACATTGACCGCATTTGATGGCGGCACTCCACAGAAATCAGGCACTATTAAAATAATTGTTCTTGTAATCGACGCAAATGATAATGCTCCTGTTTTTAGTCTCCCTGTGTATACAGTTTCTCTGCTGGAGAATTCACCTAAAGGGACTGATATCGTGAGCGTGACTGCAACTGATAAAGACAAAGGAACAAATGCTGAACTGACATATTCTTTCTCACAAACATCAGGAAAGGCTTTAGAGTTGTTCAATATAAATTCTGAAAGTGGCAGCATTACTGTTAATGGAGACCTGGACTTCGAGAAGTCAAAACATTTTCAGTTAAATGTTGAAGCTACAGATAAAGGCGGCTTAACCGATTCGAGTAAAGTAATAATTGAACTAATCGATGTTAATGACAATGCACCAGTAATAAGCGTGATTTCATTTTCAAACCCAATACCAGAGGACGCAGCACCAGAAACTGTAATAGCGATGCTGAATGTCAAAGATTTAGATTCGGGGAAAAATGGGCAGGTTAGATGTTCTGTTGCAGCAAATTTGCCTTTTAAAATACACTCATCCGCCTCAAATTTCTATAGTGTGACAACAGATCAGTTATTAGATCGTGAACATATATCTGAATATAATATCACAGTAACAGCTACTGATGAGGGCTCTCCATCCTTCTCCACTAATAAAACACTGACTCTGAAAATCTCCGATGTAAATGACAACGCCCCTGTGTTTGAGCGTCAGTCATACACCGCATTTATCATGGAGAATAATTCTCCAGGAGTCTCTGTTTTATCTGTTAAAGCGCACGACAGAGACTCTGGCAATAACGCGCGTATCTCCTATTTTCTAGAGGATGTTGTTGTGAATGGCGTCTCTGCCTCGACCTTTATTTCAGTCAATGCAGAGAGCGGAGAGATTCTTGCTGCTCGCTCTTTTGATTACGAGCAAACAAAAGATTTTAGCATCCGCGTAAAAGCGCAGGACGGAGGCTCTCCTCCTCTCAGCAGCAACGCGAGCGTCAAAATCCTGATTCAGGACCAGAATGACAACGCGCCTCAGGTTCTGTATCCGGTCCAGTCAGGCGCTTCTGTGGTGGCTGAAATAGTGCCTCGTTCGGCAGATGTGGGTTATCTGGTGACTAAAGTGGTGGCTGTTGATGTGGACTCTGGACAGAACGCCTGGCTCTCCTATAAACTGCACAAAGCCACAGACAGGGCGCTGTTTGAAGTGGGCGCACAGAATGGAGAAATCAGAACTGTCCGGCAAGTGACAGATAAAGATGCTGTCAAACAAAGACTCACTGTTGTAGTGGAGGACAACGGGCAGCCCTCTCGATCAGCTACAGTCAATGTTAACGTGGCGGTGGCGGACAGCTTCCCTGAGGTGCTCTCGGAGTTCACCGACTTTACGCACGACAAGGAATACAACGACAACCTGACTTTCTATCTCGTCTTGGCCTTGGCTGTAGTGTCGTTTCTCTTTATCGTGTCCATCATCGCCATACTGTCAGTCAAATGCTACAGATGGAGACGCGAGCGGATGTTTTATAAGTCTGGAGCGAATCTCCCGGTTATTCCGTATTATCCGCCTCTTTACGCAGATGTAGGAGGCACAGGAACTTTACAGCACGTGTACAATTATGAGGTTTGCAGAACCACTGACTCCAGAAAGAGTGATGTGAAATACGGCAGACCTTGCAGTGAGAGCATCATTAGTCTGGACACCAGTGGAACACAGACACTCACGCATGCGCAAAGGGCAAACCTGAATAATGATTTTGATCAGGTGAGATTGAGTGATTAATTATAAACATGACTTTCTAGTGTTTATTTTATCATCATGCTTTATCTCAGTTTTTCTCAGATTAAGCACAGCATTTTTGTCTTTGTGTTCGTGTTTATATATATATATATATATATATATATATATATATATATATATATATATATATATATATATATATATATATATATATATATATGTATAAACAAACATACACATATAAGTTTACACTTTTTTTTCTGCCCTAAGCTAAGTTTTGCTCAATAAGGATGCTTATATTTTGATAAAGTTTGCGCGCTTTGGTCACAGTGAAGCTTTAAATGCATTAAGAGCTGTTTTATATTTTCTGCTTTACATTTTGCAGTTTTACTCGTATCTGTGATCATATTTAAAGGTGTTCTGTTGGAAATATTTATATTTTTGTCTCATATTATTGCGTTACCACAAAATATTTGTATTTTGGCATTTAACCGCATTCCTATTTTGCGTTTGGGTATTTTCCAGCATGTTTACATGCAATAATTCTCTGATGCACTAAGTGCCGCTGTTGGTCAGTGTGTTCAGGCTTTAAACACTTATTTTAGATCCTCCTCCACTTTCTGACATCACATTCTGCAGAAAAATCATTCTCATTCAGACGCTTTCTCTCTTACATTGAAGTGTCGAGACATTCGCTGTCCTGTATTTTCGGGTGGAGTTTGCTGTTTCTCCACTTTTCTGTATCATCTATTCTTCATCATCTTAAGTAGAACAGAAGATCTGGATTATGTCGTTTCTTTGTTGTTTTTCCGCGCACAGAGGCGCGTCTTCGTCGCGGATTTCATCATGGCTAATGCAGCCTCTCGTGCTCTGCGTCTTTGTCATGGCCGTTGCGCGCGCGCAGGTCCGTTATTCTATCCCAGAGGAGATGACAAAGGGCTCGCTGGTGGGAAATATCGTTCAGGATCTCGGTTTGGATGTTAAGAGGCTGAAATCTGGTCGAGCGCGGATCTTTACGGAGGACAGTCGTGAGTACATCGCTCTGAATGTGGATAAAGGGACTCTGGTAGTGAAAGAGAGGATAGATAGAGAGGAGCTGTGCGCCCAAGTGTCTCCCTGCTCCTTACATTTTCAGATCATCCTAGAAAACCCCATGGAGCTGCATAGAATTGATGTGGAAATATTAGATATTAATGATCATGCTCCAGCTTTTATAAGAAAAGAAATACACTTTCAAATAAGTGAGCTTGCCGTGCCCGGTGCTCGTTTTTCTTTAGACAGTGCGCATGATCCTGATGTTGGCTTGAATACGCTTCAGAGATACAGTTTAATACCAACCGACTATTTTTCATTGAAGGAACTATCGCGCAGTGATGGTAATAAATACGTCGAGATGATTTTGAAATCTCAGTTAGATAGGGAGAGAGATGAAGAATTGAAATTAACCCTTACTGCATTTGATGGAGGAAACCCTCAAAAATCCGGAACGGTTAAAATAATTGTCACAGTAATTGATGCAAATGACAACACCCCCGCGTTCAGCCAGTCAGTGTACAGAGTTTCTTTAGCAGAAAATGCACCGATAGGTACAGTAGTGGTTATTGTACTTGCTACAGACAAAGACAAAGGATCATATGGTGAGGTGACATATTCGTTTTCACAAAGCTCTGGAAAGGATTTAGACCTTTTTAGAATTGATCAGGACACTGGGAAAATAACCGTAAATGGCTTGTTGGATTATGAAAAATCAAAGCAATATGAACTAAATATTGAGGCAATGGATAAGGGAGGATTAACCGACAACAGTAAAGTGTTCATTGAACTGACTGACGTTAATGATAATGCACCTGTAATAAGTGTTATCTCTTTTTCCAATCACATCCCAGAGGACTCTGTTCCAGACACGGTGATTGCGATGCTTAATATTAAAGATATAGACTCTGGTAAAAACGGACAATTTAGATGCTTTGTTAGTTCAGATTTGCCATTTCGCATTAAACCGTCGTCCTCAAATTTTTACACTTTAGTCACTGATCAGATTTTAGATCGTGAACAGATATCTGAATACAATATCACAGTAACCGCTACTGATGAGGGCTCTCCATCCTTCTCCACTAATAAAACACTGACTCTGAAAATCTCCGATGTGAATGACAACGCCCCTGTGTTTGAGCGTCAGTCATACACCGCATTTATCATGGAGAATAATTCTCCAGGAGTCTCTGTTTTATCTGTTAAAGCGCACGACAGAGACTCTGGCAATAACGCGCGTATCTCCTATTTTCTAGAGGATGTTGTTGTGCATGGCGTCTCTGCCTCGACCTTTATTTCAGTCCATGCAGAGAGCGGAGAGATTCTTGCTGCTCGCTCTTTTGATTACGAGCAAACAAAAGATTTTAGCATCCGCGTAAAAGCGCAGGACGGAGGCTCTCCTCCTCTCAGCAGCAACGTGAGCGTCAAAATCCTGATTCAGGACCAGAATGACAACGCGCCTCAGGTTCTGTATCCGGTCCAGTCAGGCGCTTCTGTGGTGGCTGAAATAGTGCCTCGTTCGGCAGATGTGGGTTATCTGGTGACTAAAGTGGTGGCTGTTGATGTGGACTCTGGACAGAACGCCTGGCTCTCCTATAAACTGCACAAAGCCACAGACAGGGCGCTGTTTGAAGTGGGCGCACAGAATGGAGAAATCAGAACTGTCCGGCAAGTGACAGATAAAGATGCTGTCAAACAAAGACTCACTGTTGTAGTGGAGGACAACGGGCAGCCCTCTCGATCAGCTACAGTCAATGTTAACGTGGCGGTGGCGGACAGCTTCCCTGAGGTGCTCTCGGAGTTCACCGACTTTACGCACGACAAGGAATACAACGACAACCTGACTTTCTATCTCGTCTTGGCCTTGGCTGTAGTGTCGTTTCTCTTTATCGTGTCCATCATCGCCATACTGTCAGTCAAATGCTACAGATGGAGACGCGAGCGGATGTTTTATAAGTCTGGAGCGAATCTTCCGGTCATTCCGTATTATCCGCCTCTTTACGCAGATGTAGGAGCCACAGGAACTTTAAAGCACGTGTACAATTATGAGACGTGTGGCACTAATGACTCCAGAATGAGTGATCTGAAGTTTGTTCGACCTTGTAGTCAGAGCATCATTAGTCTGGACACCAGTGGGACACAGACAATGCCACACATTCAGGAACACAAACATATATCCAGGGATACAGAAACCCAGGTGAGATTTGTAGAATGAGATTTATTAAATTATAATGATTTATTTATTTGTTTGTTTTTTTGTTTGATTTATCTGTGCAGCATTTTGAACTCTTTTGTATTAATATTTAAACGCCTTCAGAAGCACGCTGCGTTAGGAGAATGTGGCGCTTTACGCATTCATTTGCTTTTCTTTCACTCTAAACAAGAGAGTTTTTTTTGGTTTCAGAAACAGTAAGAATGAATCATTAAAATTTTGTACAAGTATAAAATCCACAACTTTGCTTTAAAGTAAAAAAAATGCCTATCAAATTAAATAAAAGTGCAATTCAAGGCACCATCAATACCACAGTTTTCACAGAGAGCTCAGAACGCGCATGATGAACATTTTACAGTTCCTGAACTGAACTCTAAGCGTCGCTGTTGGTTGATAAGGTATATCTGCTGATTATATGCATCACACGCCTTCTGTGCTACATCAGTATGTGAGGGTTGTGCATTTACAAAGCTGTGCGCATCGCAAATCTGGATGACGCTTTAACAGCCAACATAGGCTACCCTATTTGGTTAGTGTTTTTGCTTTCACCTCTATACTACATTTTAGAAAGCCTCTTCTGCACTATCAACTGGATATTTGATATAATTCTGTTCAATAAATCGGAGCTCCGCCGTCATCATGAGAAGAAAGGATTCTGCATGGCCGCCGTGCGTTCTGCTCTTCTGTGCGCACTTTCTCTGTGGCGCGTACGGGCAGGTCCGTTACTCCGTGCCTGAGGAGATGGCACCCGGTTCATTCGTCGGAGACATAGTTAAAGACCTTGGTCTTGAGCTTAAAAGGCTGACAGCGGGGAAAGCGCGGATATTTACAGCAGGTGGCCGGGAATATGTCGAGCTGGACCGGCAGAAAGGACACATTGTTATTAAGGAGAGGATCGACCGGGAGCTTTTGTGCGCTGGCGCTGTGTCCGCCTGCAGTCTGAGCTTTGAAATCATCTTAGAGAATCCCATCGAGCTCTATCGCATCACCATTGAAATCTTGGATGTAAATGACAACAGCCCTGCGTTTCCAAGAGGAGAAATTACATTGGAAATTAGCGAGTCTGCTTCAACCGGAGCGCGCTTTACTGTTGATAGCGCAGTTGATCCCGATGTCGGCGTTAATGGTATTCAGAGTTATTCAGTTTATCCTACTGATCATTTCACACTAAAGACACAAAGTCGATCCGGCAGCAGTAAAAACGTCGAGCTCGTTTTGCAAACGCCTTTAGATAGAGAGAAACAAGAACATTTGTATTTGACTGTTACTGCTACAGATGGAGGCAACCCCAAACGCTCTGGCACGGTGAAAATACACGTTATTGTTTTAGATATAAACGATAATGCTCCTGTTTTTCAAAAGGGCACATATAAAATATCAGTACCCGAAAACATCGCAAAGGGATCGTTATTGCTTGCTGTTAACGCAACCGATGCGGATACTGACTCAAATGCGCAAATTGGTTATTATTTCGAGCACACCACACCCAGAATTCGAGACCTGTTTTCTGTCGATCCGTCCAGTGGGGAAATAAGACTAATTGGTGAGCTTGATTTCGAAGAGTCTGCTGTGTATGAGTTCAAAATTCAAGCTAAAGATCAGGGAGGATTGTCAGATTCCTCTGAGGTGATTGTGGAAGTAACAGACGTGAATGATAACCCACCGAAAGTGACGCTGATGTCTTTTTCTAACAGTATACCAGAGAATTCTCCTCTTGGAACCGTGGTGGCCATGATAAACATACAAGACAGCGATTCCGAAGAAAACGGGAAAATCACCTGTTTTATTGACAGGAATCTACCCTTCAAAATCGAGTCGTCTTTGACTAATTATTACAGCATCGTCACAGACTCCGAGCTCGACAGGGAAGAGGTACCCGAGTATAACATTACCATCACAGCCAAAGACGGCGGCAGCCCCTCTTTGTTTAGTAAAAATACATTAAACGTGAAGATTACCGATGTAAATGATCATGCTCCACAGTTTGAGCAGAATTCATATAATGCATATGTGGTGGAGAATAACTCTCCATCTCTGTCTTTGTTCAGCGTTAAAGCGCGTGACGCAGATTTGGGAGCAAACGCGCGCGTCTCCTACTTCATTTCAGATAATGATTCAAACGGAGCTCCGATTTCTTCATTAGTTTCTATTAACTCTGATAGTGGCACGGTTTATGCAACCAAGTCGTTTGATTATGAGCAGTTAAAATCGTTTACGATCACAGTAAAAGCGCAGGACGGAGGCTCTCCTCCTCTCAGCAGCAACGTGAGCGTCAAAATCCTGATTCAGGACCAGAATGACAACGCGCCTCAGGTTCTGTATCCGGTCCAGTCAGGCGCTTCTGTGGTGGCTGAAATAGTGCCTCGTTCGGCAGATGTGGGTTATCTGGTGACTAAAGTGGTGGCTGTTGATGTGGACTCTGGACAGAACGCCTGGCTCTCCTATAAACTGCACAAAGCCACAGACAGGGCGCTGTTTGAAGTGGGCGCACAGAATGGAGAAATCAGAACTGTCCGGCAAGTGACAGATAAAGATGCTGTCAAACAAAGACTCACTGTTGTAGTGGAGGACAACGGGCAGCCCTCTCGATCAGCTACAGTCAATGTTAACGTGGCGGTGGCGGACAGCTTCCCTGAGGTGCTCTCGGAGTTCACCGACTTTACGCACGACAAGGAATACAACGACAACCTGACTTTCTATCTCGTCTTGGCCTTGGCTGTAGTGTCGTTTCTCTTTATCGTGTCCATCATCGCCATACTGTCAGTCAAATGCTACAGATGGAGACGCGAGCGGATGTTTTATAAGTCTGGAGCGAATCTCCCGGTTATTCCGTATTATCCGCCTCTTTACGCAGATGTAGGAGCCACAGGAACTTTACAGCACGTGTACAATTATGAGGTTTGTGGCACTAATGACTCCAGAAAGAGTGATCTGAAGTTTTTGCGGCCTTCTAGTCAAAGCGTTTTGAACCTTGACTTGAGTGGCACAAGAACAGTGCCAAAGCAGAACAGGAGTACAGAGGAACCAGATGTTAGTGCAGAGGTGAGCAACTTTATAAAGTCTTGCTAAAAGCACTCTTGGATCATTTAGTATATTTTTGGAGATGCCATATCTAGTGTGAAGATGTTTTAGTTCCACATCTGACACTCAATTTTATTTTCACTTTATATATATATATATATATATATATATATATATATATATATATATATATATATATATATATATATATATATATATATATATATATATATATATGAATGACCTTTAAACATAAATCATAAATATGTGATAATTTACTTTTAAAATTACTGCTGAATTTATGATATATATTTTAGGATGACCTAAGTGTGTAAATCAGTATTAGATTTATTTAGATTTTTATTGTTTTCAATCATCAATAAAAAGAAAAGTATAAATTGTATACATACTGCATGTAGTGTAACGGTATCCAAACAACATAAAGAAAACACCTGCCCTACAGCAGACATAGCAGTCATAGTAAACACAAGAAACATTTTCAGAAATGTATAATATTAATAATAATAAAATAATAATAAATAAATAAATAACGAAATAATAAGTATAATAGTAAAATAAATATTGTTTAATTTAATCAAATTAATTTTTCTTGTCATCAAGCTGAAAAAAATAAGTTAAACTTTTATAAGTAAAAAAAAACCATAGGTGAAACCTGATTATTTTATTAAAATAAGTTATAGCTGAAAGTAACTTAAAAAGCATTGGTTGTCAATTGTTTTGTCATATCGTTTTTACAGTGTGTATGTGTGAGTGTGAGTGTGTGTGTGTGTGTGTGTGTGTGTGTGTGTGTGTGTGTGTGTGTGTGTGTGTGTGTGTGTGTGTGTGTGTGTGTGCAGTGCTCAGCATAAATAAGTGCAAACCTCACAGATCTCATTTTTAACTTAACATTTTCTAACATTTTACAATATTATATTTGTGCATAAACATTAGATTAGTCAGTACCAAAGACATAACTGGGACTAATCTAAAATAAATAAATAAATAAATAAATAAAAATCACAGTCCAAAAATTAGTACACCCACATTAATATGTTGGGAGAAAATAATAAAATAAAATTGTATTAATCAGGAAAAATCAAGAGAAACATTAAAAAAAAAAAAGTGCAATTTAAAAAAATTCTGGACTTTTTGGTATTAAAATGCATTGACTTTCTATTTTTAAACATATTAGGTGATCAACCTCTTTATTAATGAATCTAATTGTTTAAAAAAAAAAAAAACTTTAGTTTAAATGCATAATGAAGTACATCCAACTCCGAAAATGAATATATTTATCCATTTCTCATTGAATACAGTGAATACAACTCAGTGAATAGGTACAAAACAGATTATATTAAACAGATATATTTATTAAAATAATATTTTAGTCACCAAACATATTTAGAAATTGAAAAATAAAACAATTAGACTCAAGCAAAATATTGCAAATTAAATTATAACCCTAACATTTTCAACTAATTTTATTTATTTATTTATTTATTTATTTATTTATTTATTTTCTTGATTTTTTTCCTCTTTTTAAAAAAAAATGTATTTAATATTATTCTACAACATATAAATTTGGCTGTACTTGTCTTTAGAGCGTCATTGTTAGTTATTTTGTTAGATAAGTTTTAGATTTGGCTTCAGTACTGACTAATCTAATGTATATGCACAAATATAATATTTAATAGCTTCCTAACAAACATGAATTCTAAAGAGATGTGTGAGGGGTGTACTTATATATGCTCAGCACTGTATGTAGGGCATATGTATAATGTAGGCCAATTATAATAAGATCGAATAAGACAATGACAGTTCAGCACATGCAAACCACACAGAAAAGATATCACTCTCAGTCACTCCTTCAGAAAGTGTCAGCTGTTGTCGGGAGAAAACAGGAGATACATTCTGATCTCACAGACAGACTGCAGCAGTGGGGGAGGGTTGAGCCGATCCAGGCTAATGCAACAAAATACCCACGTCATTCTGCAACATCCAAACTGAACCCTCACTTTATTAGACAAGCAATGGTTTCCAGTGCTGCTAAATGCATTCTCATGTATATCAGATTTTCAGATACACCAGATATGTATGTCAGGGAAGTGGAGGAGGAGGGAGGGAGAGAACTGGGAGCTGCGAACAAGGACACTGCACACTATTTTTTCATCCACTGACCCATTTTGTGCCCCACACACAAACACACACACACATTATTTTCCTGGTCATACAGTAGCACTCAATGCATACTGACATGCATGTAGTTCAGCTTATTTGAGGTGAAATCCAAGTATGTGATAGTAAACCAGCAGACGCATGGATGGAGATAGAGAAGCATGCATTCAGTATCTGTAAGACCACTGCAATGCGATGCTGGCAGCCATTTTGAGCAGCTACAAATCTGTGCATTCCTGTGACAGAAAGTGCAGAATATTGAAAGAGAGAACACTTAACATTATTTTTTTCACTGCAAGAGGAATATTTTCCTGCTAAAAACAGCAATAAATTAGCTTAACAATCTATAAAAACACTCATACACTCACTCATTTACAGTTATTAAATGGGATATGGGATGTTAATCTCTGCTCTGTCGACTTTTGATGCTGAAAATTCAACTCTGCAGGTCAACAAAGTGACTTTTATTGACATGTTAGCAGTTTGAAGTAATAATATGATGTATAATACGTGATATATAGAGAAATAAGTCTGTGAAATAGCAGAAAATGTGCTGGCAGTTTATTACAAGGTGACATTATAGCCCTTTAAACTATTACAAATGTTCATAAAAGTCATTTTTTCCAACTTTGAAGGTTAAAAGTTGTTGGAAGAAAGATCAAGGCCTCATAATGCGGTTAAAAATGGGGAAAAATCAAAACATGAATTACAAAAACACTGAAAACTAATTTACAGGTATTGTTTGACAGTGTAGAAATAAATAAAATTTGCATCATTGACAGCTTTGCACAGTGTTATAGCATGTTGAGTACATTTACAGATGTCATAAATACAGATTATTGCTCCTCCTAAGTATTGTTTAGGCCTTAAATTAGCATTTTACAGCATTATATTTGCGCTTAAAGTACTGGTCAGATATTTAGGATTATTACACTTTCTTTACTTCAATAATATTCTAATATGCTGATTGATTTTTGTAAGAATATACTTTTATTTATTAATATTTTTATTAATAAAATGTTTAAACAGTTTTGTTGCATAATTTATGGATTCCAGAGATTGGGCACCCGCTTCGAATGTTATCACTCGATTGTTATCAGTGGTTATCAGCTGATAGATATGTCCCCCTAGGGGCCTTCTCCACCTACTGGTAGGCTCAGAATGCTGTTATCCACATGGATAATCAGTTTGCACTAATAAAAAAGACTCCAGATTCATTCAATCAAGTGATAATATTCGAATTGGCTGGATTGGGGCTAAATCAAAAAGTAATTATTAAGTAATAAGAAAAACATTTATAATATTATAGACACTTTTATTAATCATAGAAATAGTAGTTGAAATGATATAATGTATAATAAGTAATATATAGAGAAATAAGTCTGTAAAATAGCAGAAAATGTGCTGGCAGTTTATTACAAGGTTTTTGCATCGTGATATTCAACAACCACCCACACAGTATAGCACTGTGAACTGTTAAAAATGTTCACAAAAGTCACTTTTTAAAAACTTTTTAAGGTTAAAAGTTATTGCAAGAAATGTCGAGATCCCATAAAAGCAGAAATAAATGAGGAAAAATTAAAACACGAATCACAAAATATCCAAAACTGCAAATTTACCGATATTTTTACAGTGTATAAAATTGTTGTTTCACAATTACAGTTACAGTAAGCCAAAAATACACATATTCATTCAGCAGATGCTTTTTCTGAGTAATGTATCGCATATTATGCAAGTATGTTTGGTTCTGTGAGCCATTTTATGTCAGCTTGAACTTTATAGCCCATATATGTTACTTTGTTTTCCAGTGCCGCCTGCTCTTTAATGAACTCATTATTAGTTGTGGGACGTCTATTCTCTGCGGCACGTTAAATAACAGGGACATGTGTTCATCAGATGTGCTGCTTGCTTATGGAAACTACTACAGGAAGCTGCTACCTTAAAAACAACACGGCTTCAGTGTAATTTTCCCAGTCACAAGTCTGTCTTAAAGACCTAAAAAAGTAGTCTCCCAGATGCACCTTCTGTGTGGACGTCTACATTTTTTGCATTCATAATTAATCAGTGTGAACTGTTGCCCTCTTTGCCTGCTCATAGTAAACATCTGGCCTTCGTTTCTTTATTCTTCAGTCCTGGACTTATT
Source organism: Danio rerio (assembly GCF_052040795.2). Taxonomy (NCBI): domain Eukaryota; kingdom Metazoa; phylum Chordata; class Actinopteri; order Cypriniformes; family Danionidae; genus Danio; species Danio rerio. The sequence continues at coordinate 2,476,179 of NC_141034.1, read as the reverse complement.
AGTGACTTTTCTTTAATGTTCGTCATAAATTCGCATGCTCTTAAGGAGGTGTTTTGTCACAAATCACTGAGTGAGCTTCTCACTTCAAAGCATTTGTTCGTTGGGAGGTTGCTATTGTACTTGACCTTTCACACTGGCTTTTAGACTCCAGTTTATGTTTGGGGCGGCTCAGTGGTTAGTGCTGTTGCCTCACAGCAAAAAAGGTTGCTAGTTCGAGTCCCGGCTAGGTGTGTGTGTGAATGTGATAGTGTATTGGTGTTTCTCAGTACTGGGTTGCGGCTGGAAGGGCATGCACTGCATAAAATTTATATGCCGGAATAGTTGGCGGTTCATTCCGCTGTGGTGATCCTTGATAAATCAGGGACTTATCTGAAGGAGAATGAATAAATGAATGAAAGATTGAATGAATGAATGAATTTTCATGTTTGTGCTTCTTAGTTTTTTTAATTCAGTGAGGTTATAATTAATGCAAACCTTGCTGGTTGTAAGATCTGATTTGTTGTACTGTGTCTTTAATTGTAATATTTTCTGTCAGGCTTGTTTGTTTAAACTTGGCTATTCTTTGAAAATTAATAGGTAAACATACAGTTATTATTTTATAAATTTATATATATATATATATATATATATATATATATATATATATATATATATATATATATATATATATATATATATATATATATATATATATATTAAATAATTTATACAAATTTTTTTATTTTATACATTGTTTTATACATTTTTATTATATTATTTATACAAAATTACTATTTATTTTTACTTTGTTTTGTACATTGATATTATGTTATACATACAAAATTATTATTATTTTATATATTGTATTATACATTATATTAATATATCATTTATACAAAATGATTATTATTTTATACAAAATTAATATTTATTGCATACATTGATTTATACATTGTTATCATATTATTTATACAAAATTATTATGTATTTTATACAAAATTATTATTAATTTATACAAAATTATTATTGTTTTATACAAAAATAGAATTTTTTACAGATTTATTATTAATTATTAAGTATTTTTTACAAATATTCCCTAAGTATTGTTTAACCAGGGGATTTGTTTTGTCAACATGCTATTAAACATTTTTTAATAACTAACTTGTTTTGTTTTTGCTATGGTAACAGTGCATAATATTTTATTAGTTATATTTCAGGAGTATTCAGTCTAAATTACAATTAAAAGACTTAACTAGGTTATGTTAACTAGGCAAATTAGGCAAGTCATTGTATTATAGTGGTTTGTTCTGTAGCCAGTCGAAAAACAATATTGCTAATACTATTGACCTTAAAATTGATTGATTTTAAAAAATCAGCTTGAAACTGAAAACATTAGAAAATGCTTTTATTCAAGCCACAAAAAAAAATACTTGCATATAAAATATTATAGGAAATACTGTGTAAAAATGTTCTTTATGTTAAACTTGAAAAATATTAAAGAATTTTACAGGAGGGTTAATAAATTAGACTTTAACTGTATTTATTTTTATTTTTTCTTTGCTGATATAACCACAGAATATTAGCATTTAATGTGTACTGATGCTTTTTTGTGCACGCTGAGATTGAAACACGTCCTGTTCCTTGCCTCTTCAGCATCTTTACGTAAATGTATATGATAATAGTGTGAGATTTCCGTTCTATTTCTGTGCTTCTTACTTTGATGCAGCAGCAGATCTCTCCTTGTGCCTTGTCTTAGCTTTGTGAGCAGGTGTTTTTCTAAGAGCTGATTACCACAGGTTGATCATTGATTCAGACAGCATTGTGGCCATTTGAGATTTACACACTCTCGTATACATGTGAAATACTGATCTGAAACAGTCACGTGATTCAATCCAAAATCAAACAAAAAGTGCTGTGTGTTGGACGTCTTTGGATAAGAGACCATGCGGTGCTGTTTTTAAATAATAATTAAGGCTTTTTAATTTTTTTACTTACTTTTCAAGCGCCTAGGTGTTCTGATGGGATTATTCATGTGAGATTGTGTGAGTTTTTTTTGTGTTTACACCCTGTGTGTCTGACTGTGTTCTCGTCAGGCAGCACGTTGATCCTCTGAAAGGATTAAACTAGGTTTATCGAGGCCAGTGAGACAGTAGGACACACACACACACACACACAGTAAACCTCATCCACAGGCAGTAAACTAACGCCACGTGGCCATTCATGCTAGCTTAATTTCTTTGATTTACTCTTTTATTTAGCATAAATCCAAGCTATTCAATTGTGATTTTTACAGTTTTTTATTGTTATTTCAATTAGTCCATAAATGAGCACACATAAATAAATATATTAGGAGAAAATATTAAATAAGATTTTAATTAAAAGCAAAAAATAAAATAAAAACTATTAAAAAAAACTGCTGTCAGGCTTGTTTGATTAAACTTGGCTATTCTTTGAAAATTAATAGGTAAACATACAGTTGGAGTCAATTATTAGCAAAATTATTTTATACATTTTATATATTTATAATTTACATTATATTATTATATCATGTATACACAATTATTTATTTTATACATTGTTTTGTACATTGTTATTATATTATTTATACAAAATTATTATTTATTTTTACTTCGTTTTATACATTGATATTATATTATTTATACAAAATTATTATTATTTTATTTATTGTATTATATGCTATATTATTTATATAATTTATACAAAATGATTAATTTTTTATGCAAAATTATTATTTATTTCATACATTGTTTTATACATTATATTATATTATTTATACAAAATTATTATTTATTTTCTACATTTTTTTATACATTGTTATTATATTATTTATACCAAATTATTATTTACTTTTACTTTGTTTTATACATTGTTATTATATTATTTATACAAAATTATTAATATTTTATTTATTGTATTATATGTTATATTATATAATTTATACAAAATGATTAATTTTTATACAAAATGATTATTTATTTTTTATACATTGTTTTATACATTATATTATTATATTATTTATACAAAGTTATTATTTATTTTATACATTGTTTTATACATTGTTATCATATTATTTATACAAAATTATTATTTATTTTATACATTATATATTTTATATCATTATAAAAATATATTATATAATTTATACAAAAATTTTATTGTTTTTTTTTCGATCAGTTCATAAATGAGTACACATAAATTAATATATTAGGAGAAATTTTTAAATAAGATTTTAATAAACATGAAAAATCAAGAGAAACATAAAACAACACTGAAATGTTGTAGTTTATAATCTCGAAGAAGTGAATGAATCTTTTCAAATAGAACTAACAAAGTCTAAAATACAGTTATTAAATGGAACATAAATTAAATATGTATTTTTTTTGCAATAACTCCTTTGAAATAAATGCCTTTTCTATTTCTAATCATGTTAGGTGATCCAAACTATTATTAATAGATTAAATTGCTTAATAAAAGTGTTTTGTGTAAATGCAACAAAAATTATTGGCTTTGGACCATTTCAGCATGATATCATTGGCCCATGAACATTTCCTGCTTGTTATCAAACTATTTTACATCTGTTACAAGAGGCAATTCAGTTATAACAATTCAGTTATAGCAGCTGTCATGACATTATTTATTAATATGTGGCTCTTTTTGGATTCATAGAGGCTATAGAAATTAAATCTGTACAACAGGAAATATGCTGGGACCTTGTTTTTGCTTATAACCCTTTAAATGGTCTATATTTACTGAGCAATAGATAAAAATGTTCATTTTCAAGTCTAGTTTATGCTAAGCACTGTGTATATATTTAGTATTTTGTATATATGATCATGTCCTCAGTCTTCATGTTTATTTCTCTCCGTTCGATCTCTCATTCATTTCCCTCCCCCCTCTCCTTCGACAGCTCTTTTGTCTGATCTGCTCTGCATGTTCATCCTGTGATTAGACATAAAAAGCACTCAAAAACATGCATATGATTTATTAAAAAGCCTTAACATTTTTGTATAATAACACAAGTATAGTGATGTGTATAACAGAATAAATATACCGTAAATATAGTGTATTTTTATACTGTAAATAATGTTCAGTTTGTGCATAATTCGGATGGATAAATAGGATGACTGTTCTTTATTCTGTTTTTTTTTTTTTTTAATGTGCTCTGTTGTCTCGTCTCTTGGTTTTTCTTTCTCATGCCTGAGTCTTCTGGCCCATTTTCCATCCCTTGGTGGGATGGTGTTGCCACGGCGACAGGCTGACTCATGGGCAGGGCTGTACCATTATTCCTGAGTCCACAGGGGGGCAGTGAAAGGTTCAGAGCTGATGTGAGTTAGTGAGGTGCTGCTGAAGGCCTCAGACACCCCTGTTATGGATGGAGGTGTGTGTGCATGTGTGTGCGTCGGCCAGGGATTCTGGGTTAATGTGTTGGGGGAAGGGGCCAAGTGTGTGTGTGTGTGTGCTTCATAGTGAGCTTGATTATTTCAGTGAGAGTTGGTCTCTTTTAATAGGCTATTGTTTCATCATTTCAGACACTTTTTTCTTCAGCCTTATATGATAAGTATTGTGTGTATAAACAATATAACAGACTTTTGAAAATAAATAAATGAAGGCCCCCATTTGCATAATCACACAAGATGATGATATGATCTCCATATCTATATACCTACCTACCTACTTAATACCTAACTATCTGTCTTTCTTTCTTTCTTTCTTTCTTTCTTTCTTTCTTTCTTTCTTTCTTTCCATCCATCCATCCATCCATCCATCCATCCATCCATCCATCCATCCATCCATCCATCCATCCATCCATCCATCCATCCATCCATCCATCCATCCATCCATCTATCTATCTATCTATCTATCTATCTATCTATCTATCTATCTATCTATCTATCTATCTATCTATCTATCTATCTATCTATCTATCTATCTATCCATCTGTCCATTTATCCATCTATCCTTCTATCCGTCTATCCGTCCATCCATCCATCCGTCCATCCGTCCATCCATCTACCCATCTACCTATCTATCTATCTATCTATCTATCTATCTATCTATCTATCTATCTATCTATCTATCTATCTATCTATCTATCTATCTATCTATCTATCTATCTATCTATCTATCCATCTATCTATCTATCTATCTATCTATCTATCTATCTATCTATCTATCTATCTATCTATCTATCTATCTATCTATCTATCATCTATCTATCTATCTATCTATCTATCTATTCATCTATCTATCTATTCATCTATCTATCTATCTATCCATCCATCCATCCATCCATCCATCCATCCATCCATCCATCCATCCATCCATCCATCCATCCATCCATCCATCCATCCATCCATCCATCCATCCATCCATCCATCCATCTATCTATCTATCCATTTATCCATCCATCTACCTGTCTGTTTTTATCTTTCTTTGTCTATCTATTTTTCTATCGCCTTTTTATGTTTTCTTTGGTGTGTGTGTGTGTGTGTGTGTGTGTGTGTGTGTGTGCACGCATTTGTGTCTATGAAAAAAGCCTTTTGAATTATTAATATCCGACCCTGCTGCTCATCGGAGGTGTTTCTGTGCACATTCTCACTTGTTCCCCTTTCGTTTTGCTTTCTGTCTCACTAATTAAAATAGCGATCATCTATTTCTGTTAATGTCTCATGGAGGTTTTGGTAAGTATGAGGGTCCAACAACACATCTGCTGTTGCATCAATCTAATCAAATCTGTTTTTGTCTCTTCTCTTTTTTTTTCATGTCCGTGTTGCTGCTGATGCTGTGAAATCTTCGCCTGCTGCTCACTTGTCTGATCCTCACCCATATCTGCAAATCAAGGTAAGAAGTGCAATCTGTAACACGTAATTACTCATATTTGTGAAGTTTTATTCACAAATAAGGGTCAAATTTGGAATACATTTAATTCTTCTAAAGGATTAGTTTGCATTTGACAACTTATCATAGTTTGCAATGCATTTATTTCTAGCTGCAATCAGCAATTTACATTGCTAATCAAGAATTCATATTTTTTGGAGTCTTTAAATCCTTGTTTTTATAAAAGACATCCTTAGTGCTTGCAAATTGTTTTGTAGATCACTTCAAAGTGTGTTTATTTAATACAATTAATTTCAAGTGGGTGCATTTTTACTGTTTGCACAGTGCTTTTCACAATATTTATCGTTCTAGAGGAGCTTTACAAAAAACGTGCACATTATTACTACGTTATAGTCCAAATTAGAAAGGTGAAGGGGTTTTATATGAGTGGTCAGACAGTATATAAGATGGTTTATGAGTTTTCACTAACCATTTTGTCTTAAATCTAGTTGTTTATTAACTGATTGATGGGTGCTTAAGGGAAATGTATCATTCCAAAACTTAGAATATATTAACAAATAAGAAATTACAAGATGTGTCCAAACATTTGACTGGAAGCAAACACTATATTAAAAACAGTTATAAAAGCCACATCACATGGTCTGATCATCTACACCAGGGGTGGCCAACCCTGTTCCTGGAGAGCCACCTTCCTGCAGGTTTCATTTGCAACCCATATCAAACACACCTGCCTGTAATTATCAAGTGGTGTTCAGGCTCTAATTAATTGGTTCAGGTGTGTTTGATATGGGTAGCAACTGAAATCTGCAGGAAGGTAGATCTCCAGGAACAGGGTTGGCCACCCCTGATCTACACTCAAAACGTTTAAGCTCTGCCATACTTAGTTTCACATGCTTTCATTGTGTGCACCTTAAAAAACCAACAATTATACATTCTACAGCTTTTGCAGTAATTGCAATGGTCTCTAAAACAGGTTTTAATGCACTTTATAATTTTTTCAGTCACACAATATTTCATTTTCATAATAAAATATAAAGCATTTTGTAATTTTCCATAATTTTCTATAAAATTTATTTAGGTATGTAATGTATTGATATAAATTACTGACTTAATAAGGTTTTATTTACATGTTTATTGTTCACATGTGATTTAATAGTGTTCTGAATCACGCATTGCATACGCTATAGTTAAATTAAATGTCTGTATATTAGCATTCTGGTTATAAAAGTGCCACCACACTTTAGTTTTTTCCTATATTGCTTGCTTACAGTGTACTGTTTTTAAATGCTGCAATTTTCAAAAATGCTTCTATTTCAAAAATTGAAATAGAAATGTTCGGTTTAAGTGTCAGTGTGGTTTGACTGGGGCTGTTGGATGTAATAGCTGCTTCATATAGTTTATGATGTCATAAGACTGCAGTGTTGTTTCATTGTTTGTTGGAAGAGGGTTGCTGGCTGGTTTATTGGTAACTGACTGGATTAGATCTGTATGTGTACTTGTTTTTATATCCCAGTGGGAACTTAAACCTAAATGCACACAGACTCACGGGTACTCACCACAATTTCGGTCCCCGATGGTAAACATGCATGTAAATTACACAGAATTAAATAATCTGATGATGTGAAAGTGCAGATTGTTTCCTATGCGGGTTGGGGTAGATGAGAGAATATACGGTTTTTAACATCATTACATTATATGCTGGGATATACACTCTCAAAAATAAAGGTACAAGAGTTGTCACTGGGGCAGTACCTTTTTAAAAGATACATATTTGTTCCCAAATAGTCCATAGTGGGACCTAAAAGGTGCATATTAGTACCCAAATGTACCTAAAAGGTGCATATTAGTACCCAAATGTACCTAAAAAGTGCATATTAGTATCCAAATGTACCTAAAAAGTGCATATAAGTACCTACAAAGTGCATATTATTACCCAAATGTACCTAAAACGTGCATATTAGTACCCAAATGTACCTAAAAGGTGCATATTAGTACTCAAATGTACATAAAAGGTGCATATTCGTACCCAATTGTACCTAAAAGGTCCATATTAGTACCCAAATGTACCCAAAAAGTGGATATAAATACCTAAAAAGTGCATATTAGTACCCAAATGTACCTAAAAAGTGCATATTAGTACCCAAATGTACCTAAAAAGTGCATATTAGTACTCAAATGTACCTAAAAAGTGCATATTAGAACCCAAATGTACCTAAAAAGTGCAAATTAGTACTCAAATGTACCTAAAAGGTGCATATTTGTACCCAAATGTACCTAAAAAAGTGCATATTAGTACCCAAATGTACCTAAAAGGTGCATATTAGTACCCAAATCTACCTAAAAAGTGCATATTAGTATCCAAATGTATCTAAAAAGTGTATATTAGTACTCAAATGTACCTAAAAAGTATCTTTGAGGTACCATTATGTACCCTTCCGGTACAAATATGTACCTTTTAAAAAGGTACTGCCCCAGTGACAGCTCCTGTACCTTCATTTCTGAGAGTATAGGAACACGTCTGTGTCTGTGTGTGTGTCATCGGCTGCATGCAGAAGCAGTGTTTTCGCGGAGTGTCGCTGTCCGCCATTGTAGTGCTGAAACTGGCTATGTCATTGCCCTCCTTCTCCTTCCCGTTGCATATCTAACATGAGCATTCGCGCTCTCTCTCAGCTCGAAAACATGCTTTGTTTACATGCTTGTATATATAATTGCTTGTTTCCGTCGAGCGTTTAATCTTTCCTCTTGCATGTAACACAATTGCTGCAGTGTTTCTGTTTCTTTTGTGCTCTGAAATGTGCATGCGCGTGTACAGCGTGTTTCAGCTCGCCCCTCCCGTCTGCTGCAGAACCCAAAAGCGCCGATCTGCAGTTCAGGAAAGTCACCACTGGTCGGCAGTAAAGATAACACTCACACACACATACACACACACATACACACACGCATATGTCGGTCACATGGTTATGGTTTAAAATACAAGCCTAAGAGGTCTACAAATCTATCATCTGCACATAAAACGATAGATTTACTGACCTCAAATGGTTTGAGTTTATTTTACAATATCATATTTAGATGAATGGACATTATCTAAAAGGAGAATAATAATAATTTTGGTAACACTTTACAATAAGTGTCTATGAGTTAATGTTAGTAAATGCATTAGATAAAAGGCATTAAGAGTGAACAACACTTCTGTTTTGCATTATTTAATATAATAGTAGTATAAACATATTGATGAGTTATTTAATGCATTAATCAACATGAACATGATTCATTTTCATATGTTAATTTCATAAGGCGGAAACAGTCTAATGCTATTCTTCTGTCTAAAAGCTTGTTGGAATGTGAAGTTAAAATGATTGAGAACTGCATGTATAAGATTTTATTAATTTAAAAAGTAGGAAAATGCATGAATTAAAATTTGATATCACACAAATTGTTAATCATTTAAAGATACAAAAATAAAAACAAAAAAACTGTGTAGTTTATATTATTTAAATATATAAATAATAAATAATATCATCCCACAATATCACCAAATATTTCTGATATTAATATTTTATTATTCTTACCCAATTATGGAAACACTTTACACTAAGGGTGTATTAGATAATGTTAGTTAAAGCAACATGAACTAACAGTGAACAACACTTCTGTTATGCATTAATTAATCTTTGTTAATGTCAACTAAACATATATGAATCTTTTATTTAACACATCATTTAACATGAACCAATGGTGAATAATGACTTTGATGAATTGCATCATCTTGGTTGATGTTTACTTACTCATATTCTAGTGCACCTCTTTACATTAACAGCCTAATTAGATCATGTCTATTTACACATACACTGCTGCATTTGTTCATGGATTAGATAACATTATTATGGATTAGATAATAGTAAATCTGATATGTAAACTAAACATTAATGTGTTAATACATTCATTAATACATTAGTTAGCCTGAACAAATAATAAACAAATCTTAGTAACATGTAAGACTTTACAATAAAATTCATAATTCCATTAGCAAATGCTTTTTTAATGGTAAATCATGTTAGTAAAGTGTTAACAAACATGAATAACATGCCGGTTTTGAAGTGTTAACGTGAAAACCTCAGCTTAAACTTGCATGTTATTCATGTTTGTTAACCATTTATTAAAAGTATTTGTCATAAGCAAAGCATTTGTTAATGGAATTATTAACCTTATTGTAGTGTAAACTATTCCAACATTATCTAACATTTCTTCATCACCTGTAGAAACACCTTTTACTTTATCTAAACTCCATCTTACAAAGCCTCAATGATGAAAATGATGTTTACTATAAATGTACCACAATCATGTTGCACAGCTTGCTTCAACCTTAAACAACTCTTTTGCACAATAATAAACCTTTTTACCATAGCTCTTACAGTATGTTCAGTGTTGTGTTTTATTCATGATTAATTTATGTAGCACCATGACAATCCCTGATAAATAAAGAACTAAGCCGAAGGAAAATGAATAATAATAATATAATAATAATAATAATAATAATAATAATAATAATAATAATAATAATAATAATTCATTTGTTCATTCAATTTCCTTTGGTTCAGTCCCTTTATTCATCAATGGTCGCCACAGCGGAATGAACCGCCAACTTATCCAGCATATGTTTTACACAGTGAATGCCCTTCCAGCTGCAACTCAGTATTGGGAAACATAATAAAAATAATAATAATAATAATAATTCATTTATTTATCAATTTTTCATTTGGTTTAGTCCCTTTATTCATCAAGGGTCGCCACAGCGGAATGAACCGCCAACTTATCCAGCATATGTTTTACACAGCGGATGCCCTTCCAGCTGCAACTCAGTATTGGGAAACATAATAATAACAATAATTATAATTATAATTATAATTATAATAATAATTATTATTATTATTATTATTATTATTATTATTAGATTTTTATTTTATTATATATTGTTTTATAATAATGGAACTCAATGGGGATCTAAAACGGTTTGTTAGCCATATTCTTCTAAATAACTTTCTTTAGGAGCAGCAGAAGAAAGGAACTAGTTTAAATCTGGAAATTAATATTTGGAATATATATATATATATATATATATATATATATATATATATATATATATATATATATATATATATATATATATATATATATATATATATATATATATATATAGTAATCCAATACTTTTAAATAAAGAGAAGAATAAATGCATCATGTTGAAACTGCGCCGTCTAGTGGCGAGTCGCTGCAGTACAGAGTTGTGTTTGTATTCTTTATTAATTCGCCCTTGTATCATTTCTTTTCAGTTGATTATCATTACTGAACATCTGATGCGAGTTTATCACATTGTCTGTGTTATCAGTAAATGTCTTCGATGTTTTCTGTGGTCTGTGGCTGTGTTCGCAAATTGCCAGCGTTCCTTTTAGCCCCTAATGTTCTTTATCGGGGCTCGTAAATATTTTAAACCACATGGGATCCCTGGCATGTGCGCTGGAAACAGGTCGACCTGAGCTGTGAAAGTTTCTGCAAGCTCGAGGAGATGTGTGTGTGTGTGGGTCTCTTTCTCTCTCGCTCTCTTACCAGCCCTCGCTCTTTCTCTCTCTCACTCACTATGTGTGTGTGTGCGCGCAATAGGACGGACCTCTTTGTGACTCAGTCTCCGCCCTGTTGCGCAGCGGAGGCGCAGCTAATTCAGGGAGTTTTGGAGAAGAGCTGGATGGAGGACTGTTTTTCCTCTCGTGTAATTTCCCGAAAGGTTTACAGCCATCATGAGTTATGTTAAACTTCTTCTTTCTGTCCGCGCGAATCGGATTGCGTTACGCGCGACATCGTAGCGCCGCTTCGACTGGAATATGGGATCTATAAGACGGAAAAGTTGAAACTTTTCCCCTCCCCTGTCCGCGCATAATGGAGCGCAGCCGCTCATGGCCCGTGCTCTGCCTCGCGCTCTGCCTCATGCATCTCTCCGTGTCGAGCGGGGAGCTCCGTTATTCGGTACCCGAGGAACAGAAGCCGGGTTCCGTCGTTGGGAGTATAGCGAGGGATTTGGGTCTCAGCGCGACGAGGATTACTGAAAGAAATCTAAAAGTTGTGTCGGAGTCTAACGCGCAGTACTTCGAGGTCAATTCTAACGGTGTCTTGGTTATTAGAGAGACGATAGACAGGGAGCGCATTTGCGCTTTAAGCACAACTTGCTCTTTGCACCTTCAAATCCTTCTTCAGAACCCTTTGGAAATCCACAGAGTTCTTATTCAGATTGATGATGTGAACGACAACGCGCCGCAGTTCCCAAACGCGAATTCATCACTTGAGATATCCGAGGCGGCCGCTCCGGGAACGCGGTTCCGCTTGGAGAGCGCGCGCGATCCCGATGTGGGCATTAACTCGCTGCGCACGTACAGCCTCTCCGCGAGCGACTACTTTGTTTTACACGTGGAGACCAAAAGCGACGGCAGCAAATTTCCAGAGCTGACTCTGGAGAAGGCTTTGGATCGCGAGACGATTTCCGCGTTTCAACTCCTGCTCACGGCTGTGGACGGAGGACAGCCGGAGAAATCCGGGACCACCCTTCTGCTCATTAAGATCCTGGACGTGAATGACAACGCGCCTGTGTTTGATGAGCCGGTCAAAAGGGTCAGCCTTTTGGAGAACTCTCCTCCGGGGACACTCGTGACCAAACTAAACACCACCGATGTGGACTCTGGCGTAAACGGGAAGATATCCTACTCATTCAGTAAGTACACTCCAGAGAGAATACTGAAGATGTTCAGCGTCGATTCTAAATCGGGGGAAATCCGTGTTGTGGGGGATGTGGACTATGAGGAAGCAAATGTGTATGACATCACTGTTCAGGCCAGGGATGGAGGCTCTCCCGCCATGGAGGGCTCATGCAACATCAAAGTGGAAATAATCGATGTGAACGATAACACTCCGGAGGTGACATTAACGTCTCTGACCAGCCCCATCCGGGAGGATGCTGACAGCGGGACTGTTATAGCACTGATCAGTGCGAAGGACTTAGATTCAGGGGATAACGGGAAAGTGACACTTAAAGTGTCCCAAGGACTTCCGTTTAAGCTCAAGTCAGCTTTTGGAGAACACTACACGCTTGTGACGGACGGACGTCTAGACAGAGAAGCCATTGATGAGTACACTGTTGTTGTCACGGCGACTGACTCCGGCTCGCCTCCGCTGTCCTCTGAGAAGCGCTTTGCGGTGCGCCTGTCAGACGTTAACGATAACGCTCCGGTGTTCTCGCAGAGCTCCTACTCAGTGGATGTAGCAGAAAATAACGCTCCCGGTACTCCAATAGCGAGCGTTTCGGCGACAGATCCAGACGTCGGCGACAACGCCCGCTTGTCCTACTCAATCCTGCCCAGCAGCATCCACGGCAGCCCCATATCCTCATACGTCTACATCAACCCAGAGAACGGAAACATCTTCACCATGCGCTCTCTGGATTATGAGCAGATGAATGCGTTCAGGATCGAAGTGCAGGTGCGTGATGCTGGCGTGCCGCCCCAGGCATCCAATGTCACCGTGCACGTTTTTGTGGTTGACAAGAACGATAACCCACCGGTTATCCTGTACCCGGCGCACTCTGAAGAGACGGGGCTCCAGCTGACAGTCCCGCATGGAGTTCCAGTGGGCCATCGTGTCAATAAAATAGTCGCTGTTGATTCGGACAGCGGCCACAATGCTTGGCTCTTCTACACCATTGCTCCCGGAGACGATTCGTCACTGTTTCACATTGAACTGCACACTGGCGAGCTGCGTACTGCACAGAAACTCATGGACGACGAACAGGGTGGTAAAACCCACCCAGCATACAACTTCGTTGTGAATGTGCGAGACAATGGCGATCCAGCTTTGTCCACTAGTGTTATGGTCACAGTTACCATCGAGGAGAAAACCCCAGACAAATCGACAGACTTTCGCATGACTCCTCGCAAAGCGACTGGAATGACTGACGTCACACTATACCTCATAATCTCCCTGGGTTGTGTGACTTTGGTGTCGCTGTTAACAATGGCGATACTCTTGGTACGGTGCATCAGGCACAAGGGCGGATCTACATGCTGCTACTCCAGATCGGGATTGCGTTCTCGCCATGCTTACCAGCAGAGAGCAAACAAAGACCTTCACCTCCAGCTGAACACTGACGGACCCATCAGATACATGGAGGTGGTCGGAGGCCCTCAGGAGCCTCACACCAGGACGTACAGGCCCTGCTACTCGACGCTCTCCAGCAGGAGCGACTTTGTGTTCGTCAAGACTCCCATTTTGAGTCACAACAACACGCTTAACATGACTTTAACTAGGAAGCACTTAATGAACTCAACCAATGAGGTGAGAGCACGCTCATCCCCACAGCCAATCAAATGCTTTGCTGCCACTAATGGGGATAAGGATTTACTTATTTTGTTAAAGACGTTTCTTTTGCTCACCAAGGCTGCGGGTTATATGATCAAAATATAGTGAATAGTGTTAGTGAGAAATATTGCAATAATTAAAAGAAATCTATTGGAACGTATTGCAAAATATTACTTATTCTTATGACGCAAAAGCTGATTCATCTACCTCTTTATTTGCAGTCTTTAATGTCACTTGGTTTTTAGAAAATAAGACAATTAATTAAATATATATATATATATATATTATAGAAAAAGGGGGGCGTGGAGACGCAGTGGGTAGCCATGTTCGACTCACACCATGTGGTCGCTTGTTTGAGCCTTGTCTGGGCAAGGTGGCGTCTCTGTGTGGAGTTTGCATGTTCTCCCCATGTTGGCGTGGGTTACTTCCGGGTGCTCCGGTTTCCCTCACAGCCCAAACACATGCACTATGGGGGAATTGAATAAGCTAAACTGGCCATAGAGTACGAGTGTGAACGCAAGAGTGTATGTGTGCTTCCCAGTGTAGGAAAAGCATCAAAACATATGTTGGTGGTTCACTCTGCTGTGGCGACCCCTGATGAATGTCACAGCGGAATGAACCGCCAACTTATCCAGCACGTTTTTATGCAGAGGATGCCCTTGCAGAGGATACCCATCTCTGGGAAACATCCACACACACTCATTCACACACACACTCATACACTACGGACAATTTAGCCTACCCAATTCACCTGTACCACATGTCTTTGGACTGTGGGGGAAACCGGAGCACCCGGAGGAAACCCATGCGAACGCAGGGAGAACATGCAAACTCCACACAGAAACACCAACCGAGCCGAGGTTCGAACCAGCGACCTTCTTGCTGTGAGTCGACAGCACTACCTACTGCGCCACTGCGCCGCCTAATAGAACATTAACATTAGAAATATTCTAATAGGACAATTTTCTGCTCTAGAAATATGTATTATTAATTAAAGTTTAAAAAAAGTCAAGCTTAAACTATTTGTGTGATCCATGACAGTTGTCATGACAGTCCTCATAAATAGAAGGGTCTGAATTAGAGCTTTGTTTTCGCTTGTTCACGTTTGATCCAATGGTGTTCGTTACTTACACCAAACTTTTGAATGAGAGTGTACCACAGATTTGCACAATAACAAATAATCCAACTACACTGTAAAATATTTGAGCTTACATTTACAGTAAATTACTGGCTAATAATTGCATTACTTTTACAGTAAGGTACTGTATGTACATTCACAGTGAATTACTTTTTCTGTAATATTTCTGTAAGTAATTTGGTCACACTTTACAATAAGGTTCATTAGTTCATGTGAATTAATGCATTTACTAAAATGAACAAAAAATGAGCAATACATTTACTACTGTATTTGTTCATGTTAGTTAACATTAGTTAAAGAAAACAGTAGTTCATTGTTAGTTCATGTTAACTCATGGTGCATTAACTAATGTTAACAAGCATGGACTTGGATGATAATAATGCATTAGTAAATGTTCAATTATGATTAATAAATGCTGTACATGTGTTGTTCATGATTAGTTCATGTTAGTAAATGCATTAACTAATGAACCTTATTGTAAAGTGTTTGCAATAATTCTAAATATAAAATAGTGCCTGTTCTAGCATAAACGTTAATGTTTATTAGTTTCTATGTTGAATAAAATATCATTTGTGGTTAAACTCCTATAACTAAGGTGCAAAAGAAACAGGCGTTTTTACTGTAATTTACTGTAATCATGATGCCTGCCTTAATTTCACAATACAATTCTGAAAATGGAAGATTTAACAGTTAAATCCTGTAAAGTGACACTAACTTAATTTACTGTGAAAAATTACAGTAACATGTTGTGAAGTATAATATATAATTTTTTTTTCTTCTGGAGAAAGTCATATATATATATATATATATATATATATATATATATATATATATATATATATATATATATATATATATATATATATATATATATATATATATAAACTACTAATACTTTTTTTCTTAGACTTTACAGACCTGAAACTTGCCTATAGCACTTATTCATTGTTGCTCTTATAGTTGTGTAAATTGCTTCCTTGTCCTCATTTGTAAGTCGCTTTGAATAAAAGCGTCTGCTAAATGACTAAATGTAAATGTAAATATACATGTACAGTTGCAATCAAAATTATTAACCCCCCTGAATTATTCGCCGCCCTATTTTTTCCCCAATTTCTGTTTAACAGAGAGATTTCTTCAACACATTTCTTAACATGATAGTGTTAATAACTCATCTCTGATAACTGATTTATTTTCTCTTTGACATGACGACAGTAATAATACAGTAATGACAGTAATAATATTTGATTAGATATTTCTAGACACTTCTATACAGCTTAAAGTGACATTTAAAGGCTTAATTAGGTTAACTAGGCAGGTTAGGGTAATTAGGCAAGTTATTGTATAACATTGGTTTGTTTTGTAGACTATTGGAAAAAAAAAAAAGCTTAAAGGGGTTAATAATTTTGACCTTAAAATAGTGTTTAAAAAATTAAAAACTCCTTTAATTCCAGCCGAAATAAAACAAATAAAACTTTCTCCAGAAGAAAAAAATATTATCAGACATACTGTGAAAATCTCCTGAATCTGTTAAACATAATTCGGAAAATATATAAAAAGAAAAAAAATATTTCTGTGTATCTATAGATATATGTATATAATGTAGTTAATGGTGGGAAAGTCTCTGTAGTACAGAATCAGCACATTAGATCTGTTTGTATTGGGTTTTGTGACTTGTTGCGATACAGCTTTTACATCACAGGAATAAATTTGTTTTTGAAATGTATTTAAATAGAAAATGTTTTTCAAGTAGTACAGCGTTACTCTTTATCTGCTTTTTCAATTAATCAAACGCAGCCTTGTTGAGCGCTAAATGGATAGTTCACCCAAAAATGAATATTCTGCCATCATTTACATTAGATGCTTCATTTGTTCCAAACCTTTATGAGCTTCTTTTTTCTTTCGAGCAAAGAAGCAGATATTTTGAAGAAAGCTGAAAACCTGTCACCATTGACTTCTATAGTAATTGTTTTTCCTACTATGGAAGTCAATGGTTACAGGTTTTCAGCTGTATCCAAAATATCTTCCTTTGTGTTCAGCAGATGAAAGAAACTCATAAAGATGTTAAAAACCTCTGCCAGGTGTAGGTAAAGAATCTGTTATCATTTTTGGGTGAACGATTCCTTCACAATCTTCTTTCAAAAATCTGATGGGCTATAAAGTTGGAGGCAAAGTTTTAACCTCAGGACCTCACAATGAAATCTCTTTTGTTTTCCCGATAGTTTCTTAGAGTTTCTAGTGTTTTATGAGCACAGTTTTGTTTCATTCAAAGCAGCTGGGTAATTTGTTAAAAGTGCTTCAAGTGTACGTCATGGTGCAGTTTTTATACTGCCAAAAAAAAACTGCAAGAGGCTGGCAGGGTGTGAGTCCTGTGACTAAACAGGAAGAAAGAGAAAGAACAGAGGAAAGATGTGAAGTGGGAACACAGAAGAAAAGAGAGCGCAGATATATTAAGAACAGAAAGAAAAACATTCACCCAAAGTCTTGGGTGCTCTCAGACAAGAAGGGAGGAGAAAATGAAGACACAGAGGCTTAGAGAGTCTTGCGATAACATGAATTTGGGGATTTGAGAGGCGGAATCATGGCTGTCAGAGGGAAAAGACATATTTAGATTAGTGTTTCTTGATAGCAGGGCTCAGATTTTACATGGAGACCAAAAATCTGATGTGTGTGTGTTTTTGGTTATACTGAGTTTATGGCCATAGCTGCATTGAATTATGTGCATTTTACATTCTGGACTTTCTTTTTCAAGCTACTAGAATTAGTTAAAACAACACAATTCTTAAGGTTTTTTAGGGGGAACAACTTGTGCTTTCACACCTTGCTGTTTGTTTTGGAAGCTAGCATATTTGCCCCCCTTGGTTCGGTTTGTTTGGGCATTTGTGAAACCCACAATCGCACTCTGAT
This sequence comes from Danio rerio, assembly GCF_052040795.2. Lineage (NCBI taxonomy): Eukaryota > Metazoa > Chordata > Actinopteri > Cypriniformes > Danionidae > Danio > Danio rerio. Next base: position 2,457,902 of record NC_141034.1, on the reverse strand, counting down.
CCACTCCAAAACAATCGGTCTGAGATCGCCTGAATGAGCTGGTCTCGGCTTGATTGAAACAAACTGTAGAGCAGTTCGGTTGTAGTGAGAAAGCAATACGATCCAGTGAACTAACAAACTAGGCTATATCACAGTGTATTATGGAAAATAATTAGGCATATATATGGCTATAAGAAGAGAGAATGACTTTTTGTTTAACCCGGCTTCTGATGTAGAATCAACATACATACAGTTGAAGTCAGAATTATTAGCCCCCTTCGATTTTTTTCTTCTTTTTTAAATATTTGCCAAATGATGTTTAACAGAGCAAGGAAATTTTCACTGTATGTCTGATAATATTTTTTTCTTCTGGAGAAAGTCTTATTTGTTTTATTTCGGCTAGAATAAAAGCAGTTTTGAATTTCTTATGAACCATTTTAGGGACAAAATTATTTGCTCCTTTAAGCTATATATTTTTTTTCTCGATAATCTACAGAACAAACCACTGTTATACAATAACTTGCCTAATTACCCTAACCTGCCTAGTTAACTTAATTAACCTAGTCAAGTCTTTAAATGTCATTTTAAGCTGTGTAGAAGTGTCTTAAAAATATCTAGTAAAATATTTTTTACAGTCATCATGGTAAAGCTAAAATAAATCAGTTATTAGAAATGAGTTACTAAAATTATTATGTTCAGAAATGTGTTGAAAAAATCTGCTCTCCGTTAAATAGAAATTGGGGAAAAAATAAACAAGCTGTCTAATAATTTAGGGGGGCTCATAATTCTGACTTCAACTGTACATTATTAAGAATACAGAATTACAATCATTAATTATACAGAATTATTAAACCCCCTTTGATACAGCATTTTATAAAATAAAAAAAAAAAAAATAAAAAAAAAAATATATATATATATATATATATATATATTTTTTTTTTTTTTTAAACACACAGAGATTCAAAGCTAACTGTTGCAACTGTATATTTATAGTTGAAGTCATAATTATTAGCCCCCCCGAATTATTAGAGCCCCTGTTTATTTATATATTTTTCCCCTAATTTCTGTTTAATGGAGAGAAGACTTTTTCAACACATTTCTAAACATAATAGTTTTAATAACTCATCTCTAATAACTGATTTATTTTATCTTTGCCATGATGCCAGTAAATAATATTTGACTAGATATTTTTCAAGACACTTCTACACAGCTTAAATGACATTTAAAAGCTTAACTAGGTTAAAAAGGCAGGTTAGGGTAATTAGGCAAGTTATTGTATAACATTGGTTTGTTCGGGGCTAATAACTTTGTCTTTAAAATGGTGTTTAGAAAAATAAAAAAATGCTTTTATTCTAGCCAAAATAAAACAAATAAGACTTTATCCGGAAGAAAAAATATTATCAGACATACTGTGAAAATTTCCTTGCCCTGTTAAACATAATTTGGGAAATATTTAAAAATGTAAAAAAAAAAAAAAAAAAAAAAAAAATCAAAGGAGGGCTAATAATTCTGACTTCAACTGTATATTGTATATAATCAATATATATATATATATATATATATATATATATATATATATATATATATATATATATATATATATATATATATATATATATTGATTATATATTTTTAGGGAGTTCCACCTTTATTATACAGGACAGTGAAGCTGAGACTGGAATGCACAGGGAGCAGAGAGGGGGGAGGATCAGCAAAAGAGAATCGAACTCTGGTGCTATTTGTTGGCGCACTTTACCACTAGGCTAATGGCGCCAGCATAATTCTATATTGATATATATTGAAATGAGGCTATGTATGAGACATTCTTACCTCTGATTTATATTTAGTGATGATGATCTCTGTGGATCCCTTCAAAAATGAAAGCAAACCTTTTCGCTTATGTCTCATTTCTCATAGTCATATATTAAAACAAAGATGTATGACAGCTGAGCAGCAAATAAACCAACTCCGACCAATGTGAGGAGCGTTTACTCAACTGGTTTGTAATTATTTTGGTCTGTTTGGAAACTTTGCCGTGTGAAAGCGAACCGCACCAAGAAAAAGCAACATCGTATCAGTTTTAACCCCTGTTCCGGAACAAAACAATTGATCTATAGGTGTGAAAGCAGCTTTATTTGTTTCATGTTCAGTCCACTAACATTTGTGAAAAGGATTAAGAAGCATGAATATGTTTGTGTTGGGACAATATGAAGGAATTTTGTGGAACCCGGCATATTTGATTGTCTTGTGGTCCTCTCAGCGACCCGTTAGTAGAAGCCATTGATTTTAAGATGAACAGAATGTGCAGCAGACATTAAGAATGCATAGGACTGAATCTCTAAAGCAAGAAGACAGCAGATGGACAGGAAAAGGAACAGCAGGTTTTGGTCAGGGGAAGGAAAAGGCGGGAATGAGCTATAGATGAAGTAAAGAAAGAGGAAGTAGGTAGTGGAGAGAAAGAGGCGGAATAACAGGATTCCCGAGGTCATGCATTGACCCCCGACTTCCTGTTGTGCTCAGCTAATGTTATTGATTCCACACGTCTGAGTCATGTGACCTAATTTGTGTGTCACATCTGGGTGTCCAGAATAAATCTTCATGGCAACTGGGACTTAGAGCTGTCGGGAACACTTTATAATCAGGTCTCATTTGTTAGCATGCACTAAGCTAGTATGTTTAACCTAAAGTCAATATACAGTCAGAATTATTAGCCCCCCATTGATTTTTTAAAATATTTTTTTATATATCTTCCAAATGATGTTTAACAGAGCAAGGAAATTTTCACAGTATGTCCGATAATATTTTTTCTTCTGAGCAAAGTCTTATTTGTTTTATTTCGGCTAGAATAAAAGCAGCTTTTAATTTTTGATTTAACATTTTAAGGTCAAAATTATTAGCCCCTTTAAGCTGTATTTTATTTATTTTTTGTTAGTCTTAAAAACAAACCATCGTTATACAATAACTTGCCTAATTGCTTTATAGAAGTGTCTGGAAAAAATAAAGGGGGGCTAATAATTCTGACTTCAACTGTACATCTAATTTGTATCTAATCTAATATGTAATCTATTTGTATTGGGGCAATGTGAAGGAATTAAGTTAGCTGTTAGTTGTTTTTAAAAATGTAAGTTGATTGAACATAAAACAATTAAGTTGTCCCAAAAAATCCCTCAAGAACTGAGCTGTTTTAGCTAAATTTTGAGCAAATAGCAAACATCATATTTTGATTGCGTTTCACCCAAAATCAAACCTTTTCTCACCATTTACTCACACTCAAGCGGCTTTAAACTTTTATGATTTTTTTTCTTCAGGTGTAGATCGCGAAACAAGATCATTTGAAGAATGTTAGGAAAAAGCAGCTGTCGACATCCACATTTTTCTTCAAAATATCTTCTTTTGTATTCAGTGGAAGACACTCGAACAGTTTTGGAACAAGTAGAGAGTTAATAAAGTAGTGACTGCAGGTCGAAGGAAAATAGTGGATTAAAAATACAGATACTGCACCAAAAAAATGTAGTCAAGGGAAAGTAAAAGTACACATTTTTTAGCAAATTACAATTCCTGAGAAAAACTACTCAATTACAGTAATTGGAGTATTTGTAATTTGTTGCTTTACACCACTGAAAATACTTCAGGTAAAGTATATACAGTTGAAGTCAGAATTATTAGCCCCCTGAATTATTCGCCCCCCTGTTTATTTTTTTCACCAATTACTATTTAACGGAGAGCAGATTTTTTCAACACATTTCTAAACATAATAGTTTTAATAACTCATCTCTAATAACTGATTTATTTTATATTTGTCATGATGACAGTAAATAATATTTGACTCGACATTCTTCAAGACACTTCTATACAGCTTAAAGTGACATTTAAAGGCTTAACTAGGGTAATTAGGTAACAAGACTGGTTTGGGTAAAAAGTCAAGTTATTGTATAACAGTGGTTTGTTCTGTAAACATTTGAGAAAAAAGTTAGCTTTAAGGGGCTAATAATTTTGTCCTTAAAATAGTGTTTAAAAAATTAATAACTGCTTTTATTCTAGCCGAAATAAAACAAATAAGACTTTCTCCAGAATAAAAAACATTACCAGACATACTGTGAAAATTTCCTTGCCCTGTAAACACAATTAGGGAAGTATTTAAAATAGAAAAATAATTCGAAGGGGGCTAATAATTCTGACTTCAACTGTACATTTGTACCTGAAGTGTCCATATTGGTATCTCAAAGGTTGACAAGCTATATTTCAAGAGATGTACTTTTTAGGTACTAATAGATAACTCAGGGACATTAATAAGTAAACTTTAAATCTAAATGTCTACCTTTTTTTTTTTTTAAAGGTACACCCAAATGACAACTCTCGTACCTTTATATTCATTCTGAGAGATGACAATTATTCGGTGAATTATTCCTTTAAATAGTTAAATAGTAATTAATAAATGATGACAGAATTGTATATTTTTGGGTGAACTGTCCCTTTAATAGAGGCTATAGACATTCTTTTAGATCAGGGGTGTCCTAACTTACCGGTGTCCTGAAACGTTTAGCTCCAACCCCAATCAGACACACCTGGGCTAAATAATTAAGCACTTACTGGGCTTTCTAGAAACACCCTTAAGGTGAGTTGAGGCAAGTTGGAGCTAAACTCAGCAGGACACTGGCCCTCCAGGACCGAGTTTGGACACCCCTGTTTTAAATGTTCTTTTTTAGTCTGTAGTCCATTTCACACAGTGATACCGGTAAATATCCGATACCAAAATTTCCGGAACGACTTTACCGGTATATTCAAAAAAGCGCTGTTCACACAGGCGAGGACGTTACGGAAATTTTCCGGAAAAGAGCATTCACACATCCATTCCAAAATACCGGTAAATTCTGACATCATTCACCACAAATGAGCTTTAAACGGCTGCGCTTGTATTTGTAAACATTTGACTAAATTACAAACTCTGTGGATGATCAATATTGTGAACAACTTTCGCAGGATCACTTCAGATGTTCATAATATGTGCGTGTACAGGCGCTCATAGGCGCACGCAAAGCTTGAAGGTAAACAAACAACGACTTATCATAAGCATCTCATCGATGATTATTTACACAGTTGGCATTAAGAAGAACATATAAACGTGATCTGACTAACTTCTAGCAGCTAAATGTGTCTGGAAAAATATTCAAAGGCTTTTATCCTCACAAACCACGCGGACGTAAATGCGTCTGACTGTTGTGATTGGCTAAAGCAGATGTCTCACGTCAGCATGTTCTAGACGTGCACGCGCTTATTACGGTAATCTTCCATCTGCATTCACACAGCGCAGCATTCCGGCAAATTGCCGGGAATGTTACAACTTCTCTTTCCGGAAAATAGCCAGAACGAATTTACCGGTATTTTCAAAAAGGACCTGTTCACACATACAACCTTTCCGGAAAATTGACGGCAATGGTCTGTATGTGTGAAAGGGGCTTGTGTTAAAGTACACAGTTTACCACGGTTAACAAATGAAACCAATCTTTAAAGTGTTACTAATTTTATCTTTAATAGAAATTGGCAGTTTATCATTCTTGTGTGCTTCTGTCAACACAATCTCATGGCAATTCGTAACTTTTGATTTAATGGCTAATTCGAATGAATTCGTATGATCTTATCAATACAATTTAGTTTGATTTCCTGATCCCCCAGTGATGGTTGGGTTTAGGGGCGGGGTTTAAGTTTGCACATTTACGATTGAACTAATGCGAATTTGTCCGAATCAGCCACTAAACTGACAAAACGTGAAATAGTTATGTTTCCTTATGAGCTCAGGCTGGTTTCTGTTGTGGTAAAGGAGAGTGTTATATGAGATCGCTGTTTATTGAAACTGAATTCCAGCGTAATCTCCTGTGTTTATGCCTGTAGAGGGATGAGCCTGAGAAACTGAGTTTTCCTCTTTTTTTTCACCCATTCTCTCCATCTTGGACCTGATGTCCCATCTCTAAGTCTCTAGAGAGTCATTCTGTCTCTTGGGTCACTGGGCTGCCATCTGGCTCTTCTATCATGACACGTGCTCTGTGTGTGTGTGTGTGTGTGTGTGTGTGTGTGTGTGTGTGTGTGTGTGTGTGTGTGTGTGTGTGTGTGTGTTTGTGTGTGTGTGTGTGTGTGTGTGTGGAGGCAGGCAGTCATGATGTGAGTTTCTAAAGAGATGGAAGAATCACTAATGGACCTGAGGACAGAGAGAGGGCTGTGTGTGTGTGTGTTTGGGTGTTTGTGTGTATGTGTGTGTGTGTGGTTAAGATCCAAAATACTGAACCTAAAATGATTGTATTCTTGTACTGGTTTTGGTGGTTTACAAGGACAAATACTTGTAGTCTGACATGGGTAGTCAACATTCAAACCATTTAATCCAGTTTGCCCTTAAGACTATTGAACACCAATACAAAAACACTTCTGAACCACTTTAAATGTTGACTACTGTAGTTATACTCTACGAGGGTGGTTTATGAGGACATGACTTGTTTACTTCCAATTCAACACATTTAAAATCAAACTTTTAAATGAGAAATAGCCTTTTCACATTCAGAATTTGCCACAGGGGGCGGCACGGTGGCTCAGTGGTTAGTACTGTCACAGCAAGAAGGTCGCTAGTTAGAGCCAGTTGGCATTTCTGTGTGGAGTTTGCATGTTCTCCTTGTGTCCAAACACATGCGCTATAAGTGAATTGGGTAAACTAAATTGGTCGTAGTGGATGAATGTGTGTGAATGAGTGTGTATGGGTGTTTCCCAGTGCTGGGTTGCGAATGGAAGGGCATCTGCTGTGTAAAAACATATGCCGGAATAGTCGGGGGTTCATTCTGCTTTGAATGAAATGAGTGTATTATTAAATGAATTGCCACAGGTTTCCTGTGAGGGTTGGGTTTATATGTGTGGTAGGGTCTATAATAAGTGTTTTTACAGTATAACATGCATTACACCCATGTAAAGTCCTCGCAAACCTCCAAAACAACTTTTGTGCTTTAGTTTCTATATTCATTATAGTTTTCTCACCATCTTTTTCAAATTGTGTTCACATTTCTCATGCATCATTTCACCTTCTTTTGTGAGTGAACACCATATTATCTGCCAGAATATTTCATTTCAGTCCAAATCACTTGTATACTTACTTGTATAGCGCTTTTTACAATAATTGTCATTCCAAAGTAGCTTCACAAATGGTGGACATCATTACTTTACAGTCAAAATCAGAAAGGTTATGGAGTTGTGTAAAGGGTTGGCTACATGCCAACAAGGGATAGTTCACCCAAAAATGAAAACTACCTTATGTAATGTTGCCCCAACACAAATCGATTAGGTCAACTTATTCGTTTGTACAAATTTAAGTAGATTGAACATATAATAATTAAGTTGTTCCCCCCCCAAAAAAATTAAGTGTTTAAGTGTTTATGGGTTGAACACAAAAGAAGATATTTTGAAGAATGTTGGTTGCTTTCCCCTATTGACTTCCATAGTAGGAAAATAGATAACAATGGTACCCAATAGGTGCCGTATTGCAGCATTTTTCAAAGTGTTTTCTTTTGTGTTTAAGAAAAGTACAAAAAAATAACTCAAATTAGGTTTGGAATAAGTGAAGGGAGAGAAAATATATGTCAGAATTGCAATTTTGGGGGAACTACCCCTTTAAGAAAACTTTTAAGATTAATAATTAACTAATCTACTTCAAGGCGAAGCAGTGGCGCAGTAGGTAGTGCTGTTGCCTCACAGCAAGAAGGCGCTGGGTCGCTAACTCGATCCTCGGCACAGTTGGCATTTCTGTGTGAAGTTTGCATGTTCTCCCTGCGTTCGCGTGGGTTTCCTCGGGGTGCTCCGGTTTCCCCCACAGTCCAAAGACATGCGGTACAGGTGAATTGGGTAGGTTAAATAGTCTGTAGTGTATGAGTGTGTTAATGTGTGTGAGGATGTTTCCCAGCGATGGGTTGCGGCTGGAAGGGCATCTGCTGTGAAAAACCTGCTGGATAAGTTGGCGGTTCATTCCACTGTGGCGACCCCGCATTAATAAAGAGACTAAGCCGTCAAGAAAATGAATGAATGAATAAGTGCTCTTTGCCATACAGCATTTAATAGTATTTTTCTAATTTGAAATGTAAAATATTAAATAAGAGTTTAATAAGAATCATTGTTATGACATATATGTTTTTAGAAACTCGAAAATAAATTATACAAAAACAAAATACAGATACTTATGTTAAAACAAATATGCTTTACTGCCTTTATTCTGAGCTCAACTGGACATATTCATGTAAAATCCATCTGCTTATTCACCATTATTTATGTTTAGGCCACATTTTAATACGTTCCACTTGTATGGCCCACTTTATCCTCATACTTCGTCTGGAGATTTGTAACTTTCTGGATTTGTTGATCTTCTGCAGTCGTGTTATGAGCGTAAACACACGTCATGATCTTCTACTAGATTGTTTTCATGTTTTCAGATTAACCCATTTCACTTTGATCACGTCGTCGTCTCTTTTCCCTGAAGCTCTCGCAGTGTCCTACTTTTATTCCGTGTATCCTGACCCGTGCTGAACAGTGCTTGTGTTAATGCTACAATCGCGTTGCTGTTGTGTGTGGGTCTCCTGTAGAACGAGCCCAAAAAAAGAGTCAAAAACTCATTATACCCTTTTGTTTTTAGTAATAATGTGTGTATCAGTTTATCCATCGAGCGGCACGCTTGCCTGTTCAGTGTTTATGAGTTATACATGGAAAAAGGACATCTTTAAGGAATCAGGTATACCTTCCTGTTCAGTGCTTTCCTATTGTGTGCTCAGGATATATGCACGTCACATGCAGATGTTTTCCGTGTGGAGGAAGGATGTCTGATGATGTATAAATCTAGACGGTTCATTCACTGAATCTTTCAGAGTTGATATACTGACCCAGATGTTGTTGCCGGATGTAAAGCTACAGATTAAGGCCAAAGGGTTGTGAATTATAGTTGGAATAGGAAAATCAGGCTTCTTACATGTTAACTAATATAATTCAGGATGAGACTTTAAATGAAGTCGGTGTTTATAAGGGAGCGTTCACACACAATGCGTTTTTCCTCTCCAATGAACTACTTTTCTGTTGTTGTTGTTGTTGTTGTTGTTTTAAGCGATGCACATGTGAGCATCACATTTTTTCAGACGCTATGTCAAGTTGAAAGATCTTGAACTTTCACATGCATCGCAGCTCATTACTGTCAGTTCCAAAAGCAGTGGACCAATCAGAAAAGCTTGGAGGCGGGGCTATGTTTGTGAGTTTCTGTTTATAGTCAAGCATTGGCATGAAAACTGTTTTATTTACCGTTATATCCAACACAATCTCACGGCAATTCGTAACTTTTTGATTTAGTGGCTAATTTGTATGAATTCGTACGATCTAATTCGTACGATTTAGTACAACTTGCTCATCCACCAATGACGGTTGGGTTTAGGGGTGGGGTTAGGTGCCACGCCTCCTTTTTAAAACCGTACAATTTCGTACGACTGAACTCCTACGAATTTGTACGAATTAGCCACTAAACTGGCAAAACGTAATCAGGCTGTTATATCATGGCAGAAGAAGCGCTCATCGTGGCTTTGTCCAGATATCTTTAGTTATTTGATATATATTAAAGTGCTTCATGTCCTATTTCTAATGGTCTGTTATTATGGTCTGTTATTACATCTGTTATTACATCATGTTCATAATATCACTTAATGTCACTTAATACCGTTCATTATATCATGTCACCCATCCATGAGAGCAATGCCTCACATTTTAAAAGCAAAGACGCATTAACCTCGAATGAAAAAAATGAATATATATTTTATACACGGATGTCATCTTTGCATATAAAATGACATAACTGAGCGAATGACACTTAATGACAGTTGTCATAAGCATGCATAAGTTATAAATACAACATTTATGGTTATAAAGGTTTCATGAAAGTCTTATAACCACCTACTTCAATTAAAGTTACCCTGATATATATATTTATGTATATATATATATATATATATATATATATATATATATATATATATATATATATATATATATATATATATGTATATATTTATATATGTATATATATATATATATATACACACACACAACAGTTCTGTCTGGTTCTTGAATCTGATTGGCTGATAGCTGTGCGATATTTTGCCAGTAACATCACACAAAGGCCTCTTCACCCTTCACCTCTGTGTATTACTCTGCCCACATACAGCAACCAACAAGCAGTCTATAGTTTGACAAATATTACTGTTGTTAGACAACAAAATGTACATTTGAGGCTTTTTTTTATTCAAGAATGTAGTTGTTTAGATTGCAACTATGCAGTTTATTTGTAAGAATAGTGCCTATTTTAAAATATTTACAACTTCTGAGTCTGCGACCACAGATGGATGACATTGTCTATCCACAAGA